>NC_003074.8:6726073-7031799 GCF_000001735.4 Arabidopsis thaliana
TTGGAGCAGTGGAAGGGATCAACCAGATCACTACCGGAGAGTTGATATCTTTGTCGGAGCAAGAACTCGTTGACTGTGACAGAGGTTTTGTCAACGCTGGATGTGATGGAGGTATCATGAACTATGCTTTTGAGTTCATTATGAAAAATGGTGGTATTGAGACAGATCAAGATTACCCTTATAACGCCAACGATCTTGGCTTGTGCAATGCAGATAAGGTTCTTAAACCAAACATAATGACTTTAGTTTAGTTATGACTCAATTTGGTGTGGGAATATTAACATTTCATCTGTGACTGATATTGCAGAATAACAATACTCGTGTTGTTACAATTGATGGTTATGAAGATGTTCCTAGAGACGATGAGAAGTCTTTGAAAAAGGCTGTTGCTCATCAACCTGTTAGTGTTGCTATTGAAGCTAGTAGCCAAGCTTTCCAGCTTTACAAATCCGTAAATTTTCAATCACTTAAAAAGCTTGATTGATTCTTTATTCTTGATTCGATTATTGGTTTTTCTTTAAACCACAAAATTATATGTTTTGTGTTCATTTTTCAGGGTGTGATGACAGGAACATGTGGAATATCTTTGGACCATGGTGTAGTAGTGGTTGGATATGGATCCACAAGTGGTGAAGATTATTGGATCATTCGCAATTCATGGGGGTTGAATTGGGGAGATAGCGGTTACGTTAAGCTCCAACGTAACATCGATGATCCATTTGGGAAATGTGGTATAGCAATGATGCCTTCTTACCCGACCAAATCATCATTCCCATCGTCATTTGATTTGTTGTCTGAGATTTGATTTGATCTTCCTGTAAATGATTAATAACTAAATATTTTTTATTACATAATCCAATGGGTCAAGTCAAATATTTGAAAGTCTCACAACATGTTCACATTAATGAAGATTCCAATCTTGTCTTGTGTTTGAAGGAACCTGTTTGGCAGCCGCAGCACAATCTAAGTCCAGAAAGAAATGTGATGCTGATGGTTTTGGTTGTTGTCACATGCTCTGTTTTTTTTTCCTTGTCCAATAGACACAAAATAGAAACCAAATAAGAAAAAGAAAAGAGTTATGAATTGAACCCGATCCGAACCAAAACCTAACCCGATCAGTCTCAACGGAATCTCTCCATCTATAGAGTTATAAAGTGAGCTTAGCCTAGTTGGTTTGCATTCCAAGTATTCAGCTCAAATTCGATTCTTTATATCTCGAGTCTTTCACTGTGACGGCTTGTTGTTACCGTGATAGCAATCTACGATTTTGACTCTGATGATCAGTACGTGTATTTGAAGGGAAATACTTACAAATTTGCTACAGCTGAAACAATAACGCACTTAAGCCTTCATTGCTCAAATTTGGTTTTTCAATAGAGAAATCTGTACTTGTTTCTCATTGTCTGTGCTCTGAATTTTCTTTAACACACAACTCACTCCCTTACAAGGTACAAAGTTGTACATATAGAAATTATTCCCCTTTAAGTTCTAATTACTAAGGTACATAAATTACTTGAAATCACTATGCGTTGCTTTTGTCTTTTTGGGCATCCGATGTTGAAACACATAAGATCCAACACTATATCTTCCCCTCATTTCAAAATTTGTAGCTGTAAGAGCCGGTGTGAATCTGAATGTATTCTTATGTATGTCTACTGCCACAGTTCCCTCTATAATATAATCTATATTATTAGCCATTTTCATTGTGTGGAATTGCATGACTGCTCTATAGTTAGTCAAAAACTGCATGATCAAACGATTGTGAGGCGGATATAGAAAGCTTGTTTGTCAAGGCATTGTAGTATATATCTATGCAAGTCGCAATTTGCCATTTCAGTAATTCACAGACCGAAATAGTTTTGCTTGATCATTGATCTCACATTGCTACGAAGTAGTATTATATATTGTGAACACATGAAGTAGCCAAAGCCATTTGTTTCGTTTTTGCGGATCAAAGACATTGCTACAAAGCTAGTTTAATCACCATAAAGAATATAAGTACAGCTTTAAGAACGAAATTGAATATGTACATCATATTCCAATGGGTTTCCATTTTACTCCAGTCTTATATCAGCATTTGGAGAACTTGTTTAGCTTCACAATTAAGTCCAGAAAGAATAATGTTTTTTACTCTGTTCGATATATTTACTTTTTTAAAAAAAAAAGGGGATTCATATGAATTACTAGGAAGTGTCTCACGCATTGCGTTGGTTTGAAATTGATATAATTTAAATATGCAATATTTTGTAACTATATATTATATTTATAAAAGTTTGGTTAACTATATACTAATAAATGATACCTAATGAATTGTATTTTGGCGCAAAAAATATTATACTAATAAATGATACCTTATTAATAAAAATAAATAATTATTAAAAGGCATTTTATAAATGTTAAGAGATTTGTTTAAGATATATATATATATATATATAATTAAATTGAGTGAATATAGTAAATAGTGTATTTAAATTTTAAAGAAATGACACATGTCGAAAGAATAGAACGCTACTGGTCAGCTTCTTAAAGCATGAGTTTAAGAAAACTTTAATTTTATTTAAAATGAATTGATATTTTGGCTCAAAAACAGTAAATAAAATATATATTATTTTTGTCTTAAAAAAGTAAATATTAAAATTTTATAATATTTGTTTTAGTTTGAAATTATTTTAGTATAAAATTAATTGATATTTTGCCGAAAAAAGTATTATACTAATAAATGATACCAAATTAATTGATGTTTTGGCGCAAAAAAAATATTATACTAATAAATGATACCTCATTAATAAAAATAAATAATTATTAAAAGGCACTTTACAAATGTTAAGAGATTTGCTTAAGATATATATATACTAGATTTTAACCCGCGGTATACCGCGGGAATAATTTATTTTTTAATGTTAGTATATATAAAAGTTTACAAATTGCATCTATCTATAAAATATTTTTATTTTATAGTTTACAATTGTTATTAAGTAACGTCCTGCCAAACCCGTCCCGTCAACCCATCCCGTAAAAAAACCCATTTATTTTATTAATGTTGATCTTATTTATGATATGTTTATGAATCATTGTCTAAATATTTTGTAATTTTGTAGTAATTAAATGCTATCAAATTATATCTATGCGCTTTGATGATTATAATCCAATTGTTATAGTCATGGAGAAAAGTAATATCAAAAATGATAATTTTGTAGTAATTAAATGATATTAAATATTTTGGAAGTTTTATTTTAGTAAATAATCGTGTAATCGTGTAGTTAATGTGAAGAGATTTTGGGAAGATTGTTAAATGTCAAATATTTAATTCGAAATTTTTTTTCTAATTATCAAAAACAAACATCAAAATCTAGTGGCAGCCATTGTAAATAAGTCCCAACTACAGGATTTATTTCACAAAATGGCTGCAAAAATGTATATATAGGTACACAATAGTGAATAAAGAAAATAGTTTAAAAGCAAAACCCTAAATAAAATAAAAGATTGAGAGGCACGTTTTCCTCAAAGATCAATGACGATACCCGAGCTGCCAAAGGATTTGATAGAGGAGATACTCTGTTACGTTCCGGCGACATATCTGAAACGATTACGTTCTACTTGCAAAGGATGGAACCGTTTATTCAAAGATGATCGAAGATTCGCCAAAAAGCATTATGACAAAGCCGCAAAGCAGTTTCTACCCCTCATGTCAACCAACGAAGAGCTTTGTGCGATGAGCGTCAATCTCCATGGAACGATACCATCTTTAGAGGTAAAAGATAAGCCTTGGCTATTCGTTTCAGATTCTAAGCATTGTGATATCGAAATATCTCGAATCTTTCACAGTGGCGGCTTGTTGTTATGCTTCTCCCGAGACGGCGAAATTTCAATCATAGTTTGGAACCCGTTAACTAGTGAAACCAGGTTGATTCGAACCCGGAATCGTCGCGATAAAGGACGCAACTTTGTTCTTGGATACTATCAAGAAGACAAAAAAACCTACTACAAAATCTTGAGCTTTTATCTTGATAGCAAAGATTTCGAAATCTTCGAGTTTAACTCTGATTCATGGAGGTTTATTGATGATATCTGTCCAGGCTTGTCCTTGCTATACTCTGATCAATGCGTGTCTTTGAAGGGAAATACATACATGTTTGCTATAGATGACTTAAGTGTATCCTTGCTCAAATATGATTTTTCAACAGAGACATCTGTTCCTGTACCTCTTCCCTATAAAAGTCGTTCTTTTGAAGCTATTAGTCTTTCCGTGGTTAGAGAAGAGAAGCTCTCTGTGTTATTACAGCGAGATAAAAGTTCGAAAACTGAGATATGGGTGACAAATGTGATTGATGAAACCACCACCAAAGTGATGGTGGTGTCGTGGAGCAAGGTCTTATCATTGGATTTGAGCCCTGATCTTAAAATTAGGTATGGAGAAAGTTTCTTGCTGGACGAAGAGAAGAAAGTGATCATGATTTTTAATAACCGGATGGAAGAAGAGAACAAATCCGAAGACAAACTATACATTATTGGGGACGACGATAATAAAGCCACACAAGTATATACAATCCATGGATATGGACCAGCTGTTTTTAACTATTTTCCAAGTTTGGTTCAAATCGAGCAAAGCTCTAGGCAAGAGGAAAAGAGTTGACTGAATAAACATGTAATCTCCATTTTTTGTTCTCTTAACGTAAACATGTTCAAAACAAAGATTTAAATCCATACTACAAGGTGTTTTTGGTGTTTTTAATAAATATTATGGTGTTTTTTTAATTTATATATTTGACCTTTGAATTATGAAATTCAGAGTATAGATACCAAATTAATTTATATATATAACACCACAATATTTATAAAAAGAATTTGTGGTCTATTTTGTGATATATTTTTTTATATACCAAAATAAATAAATAAAATAAATAAAAAGTATTGTTCTTCTAGATAACACATCTTTTAAGTTAAAATTGAGTTAAAATAGTCAAAATTTAATTAATTTTAGTTAAATTATGGGTAAGGCAAACTTGATGAATTTCTATTAGTTAACTGATCGATTCAATTAGAAACGTAGTTTTAGAATAAAACAAAAATATATGTAGCTTTATCTAGATTAAAAATTTTTTTGATAAATTTTTCAGTGATAAAAAGTTTGGAATGGAAAACTGAAATTATAACAAAAAATTCAGGCAACCCTCTTCACAAGTTTATTTTAGTAAGCTCTTGGAATTTTATTTAACGTTAAAATAAATTTTGGAGAGATCACGTGCAACGTTGGATTCAGATCTAAAAACCATCAAGATCTAACGGCAAGGATTAATTGTTGACTGAAACTCCCCACGTGACTTGAGATCACCGATACACTGTGTTTTTGTTTTTCCCCAATCTAAAAATGTATCTCTCTCCCGAAAATTTAAATCCCTAGCTATTACCTTACTCGTCGTTCTCTTTTGATTTTCATTTCCCGAAGAAGCGTTTTCTCAGGATATGCTTCTCGATCTCTGAGGTTTTCCCCTTCAACTTCTATTGGATGTTCCTTTTTTGGATTTGGTCATTATTATGTGATTCCTTTTTTCCTGATCTGAATTCGAGATTTTTATTCCTTTGATTAAATCCTCAAATTTTGCATGTTTTATTAATTTCCTGATTCAGAACATGTTTTATTTGATTTAGATGTATAAAGAATCTTTTACTCAAATGTATTTTGATTGATGCTTACAGAAGAAAGGGATTTGCAAATTTGAGAATTCACATTTTGGATTAAGATAGAAACGATGTCGTCTGAGTCACCGAATTTGCCTGCTGCTGCGGGAACAGTACCAGATAATCATCCTCCTCCTCCTCCTGTTGTTACTGCTGCAGAAGCTGGAAGCGATGATTCACCTAAAGGAGTAGCATCAAAACTATCTGCTGCTGGGATTTCAAATTGGGCCAAAAACTTGAAAGTTCCACAGCCTTTTGCTTCCACACAAAACGACTCTGGTGTCGAAAACACCGAGAAGTCTGCGTTTGCAAAGTTTACAAGCGGGTTAGGGATTCGTTTATCTCCGAAATCTCCTCAAACGAATGACACTACCACAGAAGGAACTTCGAGTGCTACAGAATCTAGTTTTATTGGGACTATTACGAAAGGTTTGGTAGATACATCAAAGAATGCTGTCAAGGCAGTACAAGTCAAGGCTCGACATGCTGTATCACAGAACAAACGAAGATATCAGGAAGGAGGATTTGATTTGGATTTGACGTACATAACAGAGAACATCATTGCAATGGGGTTTCCTGCTGGTGATATGAGTTCTGGCTTTTTTGGATATGTTGAGGTGAGTCAATAAGCATGCTTTTAATCGTTCCCCCTGGATTTGTTTCAAGTTAATATGATTAATATTCGTTCAAAACATCGTTGTAGGGTTTCTACCGTAACCAAATGGAAGAAGTTATTAACTTTCTTGAAACTCAACACAAGGTACTACTACTTATTTGTTAGTGAAACAAATTAATCCCTTATCTTTGGCCATGTGACGCACTTATGCTTTATTGTTGTTGATCTAGCTATTTCTCCCTTTTGTATCACTTGGAATATATTTTTAACATAAAGACTGGGTCACCTTATGTTATAAGTTCTTGATGATATATCTGTATTCATAAGCTGCTCTGCATAATGACATATTGCCGAATAGAAGATTCTACTCAAATTAAAGATATTAGTCTGTGGATACTTATATTGTGTTTCTAGAATTTTGTCATATTAGTTGGATTTCAATGATATAAGAAATTTTTCATTGGCATTTTGATATTCATATCTCAATAATAGCTAATGTGTCTAATTATTTTCAAACGTGTTCAATCTCGTCTTACCATCTTTCTTTTTGAGATTAACTTATATATGATGTAGTTTGCAGTTTGTTACAGCCTTATATTTTTAGGTTCTGCTCTTCTCTTGTACTGTTTTTATAATTGCTTTGTTCTTTTTTGTAGGGAAAATACAAGGTTTACAATCTTTGTTCAGAGAGATTGTATGATGTATCATTATTTGAAGGGAAGGTATGTTATCCCTTATTCTTCTTTTTTCCTCTTTTCCTTGCATCTGGCGAACACATGGCTTCCTTAAGAAAAAATGGCTTAGTCAAAATTCAGAAAATTTGCTCCGTAGATCTTCCACTGGCTTAGAGAAAATTCAGAAAAAATGGCTTAGTCAAAATTCAAGTTTCTTTAGCTCTGGAGTACTTATTAAACAGTATCCACCAAAAAGATTGTTTACATTGTTGCATATGTACAAAGTTGAATCTTGTGATAATTTGCTCATTTTCTTACCTGAATCGTTGGACATGATCATATAAAAACCGGCTGCCATGAAGTGGCTTAATTCTCTGTTGCAGATAATGTAGCCACTTCTTCTGTACGGCATCATTTCTTTTTCTAGGTTGATAACTATTATGTTCAAATAATGGGGGCACAGTTGTTTACTATTTACCCTCAGTCTTCTGTCCGTTTTAATGTCCCTATAAATCTTATTTTGTGCTGATCATCTTGCATCCAGGTGGCCAGTTTCCCATTTGATGATCATAATTGCCCGCCAATCCATTTGGTCACCTCATTCTGCCAAAGTGCATATTCATGGTTAAAGGAGGACATTGAGAACGTTGTGGTTGTTCACTGTAAGGCTGGCATGGCAAGGACAGGGCTTATGATATGCAGTCTTCTGTTGTATCTGAAGGTAAGAAATTCCTTTTAACGTTGTATGAAACAATCTGTCACTGGGAACCAATCATGTTTCATTTTCTTTTATAGTTCTTTCCCACTGCCGAAGAGTGTATGGACTTCTACAACCAGAAACGATGTGTGGATGGAAAAGGACTTGTGCTACCCAGCCAAATTGTATGTCTAGTTTTGTGATTTTAAGCCGCTCATGTAAACATTCTTTGCTCTTCTGCTAACTATTGAGTCTGTTTGCTCATTATTGTGTAGAGATATGTGAAATACTTTGAAAGAATTTTGACCTACTTCAACGGTGAAAACCAACCAGGCCGTAGGTAAGTATCTTATTCATACACCTTAATATAGCATACAATTGTTTATTGACATCAAACACTTTTTTTTGTTAGGTGTATGCTTAGGGGATTCCGGCTCCATAGGTGTCCCTATTGGATTAGGCCATCCATCACTATTTCAGATCACAATGGTGAGTTGGTCGATCCATTGCTTCATGACAACATATAAAGCCAGTATTTTGCAGAGCTAACATCTGGTTGTAAATTCTATGCAGGTGTTCTCTTTACCACGAAAAAGCATCCTCGGACCAAGGATCTCTCGGTACGCCATTGTTATTACTTTATTGTTATCAAGTATTTTGTTGAAGCCTTTGTGAATTTTCATGATTTTTCAGCCTGAAGACTTTTGGTTCAGTGCCCCAAAGAAAGGGGTTATGGTCTTTGCCTTACCTGGAGAGCCAGGTCTAACAGAATTGGCTGGGGACTTCAAAATCCAATTTCATGACCGGCAAGGAGATTTCTACTGGTTAGGAAGCTAATACCTCGTCATCCAAAATACATTACCAAAATCGCTTTTATTTTTTGCTTCTCTCACTAATATTTTTTGTATGCTCTCTCAGCTGGTTAAACACGACAATGATGGAAAATAGAGTGATCCTAAAAACCAGTGAGCTTGATGGGTTTGACAAGGTAATATAGCTGAATCCTTGACTTTGTGTGTGAAGTCTGAGGTGGGGCTCTTTCTCCATCCGTCCTCATGTTTGAAATGATACATATTTGTGTTTGGCCTTTGTTCCACTGCAGAGGAAGCTACCATCGCCTGGATTTATGGTTGAAGTTGTTCTAGCTGATATAAATGCAACAATCCCTACGAACCCTAGTTCTGAAACAGCATCCAAAACACCGGAAGAAACTTCAGCAGCTAATTCGTCCCCTGTAGACGGCTCTGCATCGGTTCCAGGACCCGATAAAGAAACAGAGAATCCTGATAAGGACGATGTGTTCTCTGATAACGAAGGAGACTCAACTGGCCCGACCAAAACCACATCATCGGCTTCTTCTCAAACCCCAGAAGCCAAAAAGAGCGCAGATGAAACCGCTGTTCTGACTAAAGCGACAGAGAAAGTGTCTATTTCTGGAAACAAAGGATCATCACAGCCGGTGCAAGGAGTAACTGTGAGCAAGGGTGAAGCAACAGAAAAACCCTCTGGGGCTGGGGTCAATGCTTCTTCAAGCTCAGAGAGTGAGTTCAAGGTTATGGCGGCTGATGCATCTGTGTTCTCATTTGGAGATGAAGACGACTTTGAAAGCGATTGAAGAAAGATAATCAAAAGCAGGAAGGATGTGTACATAAAAACAGGGAATGGTAAATCAATCAGATGATGGAATCCATTTATTGTGTTGTGGTTTCGTGTTGTGATGTTGAATTCTACGGTCTTTTTTGGCTTTACCGTATGGCACTGTTCTTTGTTTTAGTAATTACTGCACAAAATTATACATTGGTTGCTTACGTCGTTGTGTTATGACTTTAATATTTGGAATCATAAAACAATTTATAGATTAATATCAATGATTTCTTGGTTTAGAATTAAAGAAAATCAAGTTACTTAACCAAGCGACGTAAGTATTGCGCTTCCTAAACCATCTTTATGAAGTGAGACGATGTTTCCGTCGAAAGTGAAGGAGTGTATCCATATTTACGTATCCTTCCATCTTTATGGGAGCATCACTTCATCATAAATATAAATTTAGTGAATAATTTATCCACATGCTACTTTTGTTATAGCATATTTTGTTGTCCATGTTTTGTAAGAAAAAGAAACTCATTTCATAACTTAGAAAATTTTGATAATTCAAGATATACTGCTTTCTGTTTTTTTTTGCTGTTTTTTTTTTGAATTATATATAAATTAACTGTTTTATGGTTTGTATCAACTTTCTTTCTATCTCTAATCTTTCCATATACTTTTGTCAAACTATGTCTCAGCTAAGAGATACGCTGACATGGATATACCAGCTTTGATGCTCTGACAGCTATCTAGTTTATTTTGACATACATTTTACAAAATTTTGCTTTTGTTGTCAAAATATATTACAAGTTTCTCATTGTATCACTAAATTTTGTAAAGCAAACAAAAAGAAAATTAATATAAATTCACATTTTAATAAATTCAGGAAAAATAAAATTACATGTATATCATTCATTACATGTTTCCTTTCTCGATGATATTATTGTTATTGAAAAAACAACCCTGTTACACATTTTATTAAGTTATATATAATATTATAGTTTTACCAAATTATATAATGGTATATTGTAGTTATTAATAAAATGAGGAGTGTCTTATCTCTTGCAAACCACTCCCTTGCCACCTAAGCCACTGGCACAACTCATCTCAGGGAGCTCCAATTTGCTCCGGCCATTGTTGCTGTCTCCGTTACCGGTGAACCTTGCGGCTGAACAGTCAGGTGCAAAAAGTCCGGTGGTCTGAAATTCTCTGTCACCACCCATCACAGGCATGTGGACTCCAATCTTAACTCGGCTAACGTAGTTAGACCTATAAGTCTGTCCCAAAACACCATCGACATTATCGCTAAGGTCTTGGAACTTGAAGCCTAGGTCAAGGTGAGCTAGACAGTCGTCTTCCTTCACGTCGTAGCCATGGATTCTTGAATCTTCCATTGTTATTGGCACCACTCTTGCTGTGATCTTAAGCAAACCCTCTACTTCAACCTGAATTATAAAACATATTAATTGACTGGTATCAGGGATATATCATTATTTAGGTATATATCTTAAAAACTGAAAATCTTTGTTAAGTATTATTGAGTTTATATATATTGAAAAATTGATATGTCTTTGAATAAGTGACCTTGTGGCTAAAGTAATAGTATTTTCTTAGGGCATACCTCAAGATTGTTAGTATCAGTGTTGACTCGCTTGACCGAGACCTCAGGGTATACACCAGGGGAAGAAGTCCACCTGGCACCGTCTAGCTGAGGAAGTGAGATAACATTTCCGTCGAAAGAGACGGCAATCCGGTCAACGGAATCATCCCACGTGGCAGTCTTTAGGGCTCCGACGTATAAACGGTGAGTGCCGAAGAGTATGGCAATGGATTGGACCCATGTGAAGTCACGTGCCATACCAGCTCTACGTTTACCGATGAAATGAGCGTTGATGTGAAGGTTAGGATCAGAGATAAGGCAGAAGTTGGAGTCTTTCTTGCCGTGGAAGTAAAAGGTTAGACCATCTCCTCCGATGAAACGTGGGTCTTGGCAAACAGATCCAGGCTTGTCGCAATCTGCATCACAATGTATCGTTATTTAGAACGTATTAAGTAACTGAATAATAAGGAATTTAAGAGGAGATCGATCGATGGATTAAGATGACATACTGCAAACAGGCTTGCAAGTGACGCAATCCACTTGACAAGAACGGGGACAATCGGCGGGGCAAGTGTATTCAACTCCGTAACATGGAGAGCGCTGCTTCTTACACCTGACCCTTTTGGCACCTGCTGCTTCCTCTTCGTCTGATGGCGGGGGAACGTAAGGGGGAGAGCCGGAAGGAGTTGGGACGGAAGGTGGCGTAGGAGGAGTGGGAGTAACATCAGGAGGACTTGGCACGGATGGCGTAGGAGGAGTGGGAGTAACATCAGGAGGACTTGGCACAGATGGCGTAGGAGGAGTGGGAGTAACATCAGGAGGACTTGGCACAGATGGTGTAGGAGTTGGAGGCGGTGGTGAAACTGGCGGAGGGGGACTTGGCATAGGATCAGTAGGAACTGGTGGAGTGGGACTTGGCACAGAAGGTGTAGGAGTCGGAGGTGGTGGTGAAACTGGTGGGGTGGGACTTGGCACGGAAGGTGTAGGAGTCGGAGGTGGTGGTGAAACTGGTGGAGTGGGACTTGGCACAGACGGTGTAGGAGTTGGAGGTGGTGGTGAAACTGGTGGAGTGGGACTTGGCACAGATGGTGTAGGAGTTGGAGGCGGTGGTGAAACTGGTGGAGTAGGGCTTGGCACGGAAGGTGTAGGAGGTGGTGGTGAAACTGGTGGAACAGGAGCAGGAGGAGTGTATCCACCGTCATCACCACCACTGTCATCGCCGCCACCATCGTCGCCAGGGGAAGGAGGACCACATATGGGTTTGCAAGAAGCACATTCGACATGGCAAGAGTCAGGGCAAAACTTGGGACAAACATGTTCCAAGTTGTAACAATGTTTGTACTTCTTGATCTTACATGTTGCGTGGCTTGGGTTCTTGGCTATGCCCGGGGGTGTATCGGCCATTGTTAATGCAAGTGATGCCAGGAGTATGCATCCCAATATTTGAAGTCTTGTGTGTTTAGCTAGATCCATTGCCAAACCAAACAAAGAAGATAGAAAGGTGTTTGTTTTTTCAGTTGTTGTGTGCTTTAGGATTTGATGGTATGAATGATGATGATGCAGTACAAGTGCTCTGATATGGTTTATATAGATAAATATGTTGGGTTTATTAAATATCATGTTGGAGTCTTTTTAATCTTTTAAACAAGGGTTCCTTCTTAAATCTATATGGAGCTTGTAATTTAAGATTATTAACACCTTTATGCATAACTTAGTTATATTCTGTATATACATGCTTCAAGTTTTTATTTGATCGCAAAACGGATTCTCGAGTGTTAACTAGTAGTAGGTTAAAACTTTCACAATATAATTAAGATGAATTAAAAGATTTCTCGAAATTTTGATTAAAAGGATAAAAACTAATTAGCCTACCATTGAAAAAAGGCTTGGCCATGATCATTATTTTGGTTCGAATTTTTTTATTAAAAATGAGAAATGGGGTTGTTAAAATTTTAGAGATTAATACTGATAAAAATATCATCACCTTAGTTGACAATTAACTTGACATGTAAACAATTTTAGCGTAAAGTCAACCTCATATTTAACTAGGCAATATATACAATTAGCCATTAGATATGAAATATATAATATCTAGCAAAACTGTTAGAATGAGTTTCGATTCCACTTTATGCAATTCTACGTAATACATAATGTATAAATGTGATATTAGTAATTATATGTATAATCATGTAAAGGCTACATGAAAGTTTATGGGGAATCACTTTGCGATGAAGTGATCCGCATGCTACTTGAATTTCGTGTGGTAGCACATTTTGACATTTTGGAGGTCACATGATAGAAAACAACAATGATAAGTTAAGCTATGATAAACACCTGCTTTACAGCTATATGTTTTCATTTTTCTACTTTGTCTTCTATTTGAAGAAACATCAAAATACTGCCATTTTCTCTGTTAGCGTTAACAATTCATCAAAATTAATTTTGTCGAACGATACTTTGTTTCTTATTCACTTAACTACATGCATGCTTTGGACTTTATGCGACTCAAGGAGGCACCGACTATATGTGTTATTATCAAAATTCTCTTCTTTAGTTACATATGTGTTATTATGTTCCCTCTCTGTGGTTATTTGGTCCTCTTTATTTTAAGGACTACTGTTAGTCCATAGTATATCAGATATTTGATAAATTGATCGGCCTGAACCAGACCTGGCTTGCTCAAAGAATATGCAGAACAAAAGCCATAAAGAGAGCTCTGTAAAGAATATACAGTAAACATGTTTTATGAATTAAGAAAGCTTGAAGTTGAAAATAAAACATAACTCTTCTTTATGTAAGGAAATCAAATTTGATCATAAAAAACTTAACAAACTGTGTCAATTAAAAGCAAGGAATACTATATACCACCACTTGTTATTGAAATATATCAGTTTATTGAATTATTCAAGATTACAGTGAAGTAAATCCAAAAAAAGGTACAAAGGGTTTGCCCTGTGGTTTAATCACTAGCTCGCCTCTTCTTCTTGCTGGAATTGAGTTAAACTTGGAACATAATTAAACAAAAATGGCCAGTTTGAAAAGAATCCTAAATCCACTTTTCTGACTTGATTGTCCTCTCCAACAATGTATAGCACGTTTTTGAAGTTGGTTCCATCATATCTAGAATATTTATCACAACACACGAGGACTTTCTTCTCCTCATCGACCAAAAAGCTTTTACCATACCAACACCTCAAATAATTCAAATCCAATGCTACGACCATGCTCCAAGACAAAACGTTGGTCATCTCATCAATCTTATAATTATGACCCATATCTCTGTCCTTGATGTAGCATAAAGTTGTAATAACACCGAAAGTTTCTCTTCTTTAACAACCAATAGAGACGCAATTGCATAAAAAGGATACTGACACGGAAGTAGCAGACTTCTAAATCTCTCTGTTTTATAATCAAAACTCACTAAGAATGTGCAAAGATCAACTTCCTTTTTATCAAATATTTATCTTTTTCGCAAGCAAACCAATGAGTATTTCTCTTCAAATTTTTTGGTTACTATATCTCTTTTTTATCACCTAAGCGCCGTCGTTTCTCTTCAAATCTCTCTGTTTTATAATCAAAATTCAGTTATTTTTAACAACTGATTTTTTGTGATTATTTAGAAAGTGAAGACAAAATGTTAATCCTCACCTCATGGAGGATTTACCAAAATAACAGAGAAATTAACGCTAAATTAACAGTTACAGTATTACTTTTGTCAGAATTACCAATTAATTATAAGCAAAAATATGAATTATTTGATTAATGAGTAATGACTATCGGTTCCATCTTTCCCAAGTTCCTCTGCTCCAAAACCTCTTAAACCCTAATTCGAATTTAGCCTAAACCCTAAAATGGCCAAATGGAGACTTGCGACTGCGACGCTCCGTCGACAACTTCAATCCTCATCGCCAACTATCTCTACCTTCAAGAATCCAACCAAAGCATTGTCTGCGGCGGCTCATCAGTCTACTCGCAGCTACAGTACAACTCAGACCGATGATTCGAGAGGGAAATGGTTAACTTTACCTCCTTTTTCTCCCACCATCGATGGCACCGCCGTTGGAAAGGATCTCCTTTCCGACGGAGACTCTGTCAAATCTTCAACGGACAACTCAAAAACGACGGCGCTTAGGTGGATTCTTCGTTGTCGTCCCGATTTACCCAGAACTCTCGTTCAGAAACTCTTCCGCTTAAGACAGGTTCCTAGTCTCTTCCAATCTTGTATTCAACGAATTGTTGTCAGTTTCTTACATTGTAATTGATTCAGGTTAGAAGAGAAATGTCTATGAGTGTTGATGGTGATGAACTACAAAGAAGCCAGCTTAAAAGGGTAATGTTATTTTGTTATCTATTGATTGGAACAAGAACTGTTTTGTTGAAAGGCTGCTCTTTTATCTGATGATGTTGATTTCTGACCCTTGAAAGGTGGCAGCTAAGGAGTCCTTGAATGTAGGAGATAGAATTTACCTTCCTTTATCGGTTGACAATGATACGCCGCAGACGCCACCTGCTAAGAAAGAAAGCTTTCAATGTAGTGATGAAGAACGCAAATTCGTTTGCAGTTTGGTGTTGTATAAGGTTTTGAAACTGTATACTATTGGTTTGCTTTTTTGTTTTTTTATTGATGTTATATACTTATATAGATTGATAGATCTTAACTGTGTGTTAATGTGCCAGGATCCAGCCATTATTGTTTTGAATAAACCTCATGGTTTGGCTGTTCAAGTGAGTCATTTATACTTCGCATTCTGTTGTATTGTGTATCATATTCTTGGAGCTTGTGAAATGTGATGACATTTGCTCTTTAATAGGGTGGGAGTGGGATCAAAACCAGTATTGATGAACTCGCTGCCTCTTGCTTGAAATTTGATAAATCAGAATCTCCCCGGCTGGTTAGTTGCGAATCATAGTAAAGCACTGATTAAAACTGTATCTAAACGAAAGTGTATGATTTATTATGTTGTTTTTGTTAATTTGAAAAGTATGAATCTATTGGCTTATGCAAGTATGGGATATGTATTAGGTGCACAGACTTGACAGAGACTGTAGTGGACTTTTGGTGTTGGCAAGAACACAGACGGCTGCAACAGTTCTTCATTCCATATTCCGAGAGAAAACAACTGGTGCATCCGCATATGTAAATCCTCTGCTTTCTCTCCGATCTTTCCATTGCTTGTCATGGATCGTGGGAAATAAACATAAGTTTCTCTTCCAATGACTTTTATTTTACTTGGCAGGGTGTCAAAAAGAACGTAAAATCCTTGAAAAGAAAATATATGGCACTTGTGATCGGGTGTCCACCACGTCAAAGGGGACAGATTTCAGCGCCACTCAGAAAGGTCTTCACACTCTGTTTTAGCTAGAGAGTTTTATCCATCTGAGTTTTTAGTCTATTTTGTTTTATCTAGGAGTTGCTTTGTTTGTTCGAATTCGGTCATTGCTTTTGCTGCTTTACTGGAGTCAAATTTGAAGGTAAAATATATGTTAAATATCTGGGTAGGTGGTTGTGGATGATGGAAAATCTGAACGTATCACTGTTAATGACAATGGAGAACTCGTTTCTACTCAGCATGCTATCACCGAATACCGAGTGATTGAATCTTCACCACATGGTTAGTGAGACTGACTTCCATTTCTATTCAGTTAAACTTAAAGCAAATGATTTTGCCTTGAGTTTTTAGCACATTGTTGAATTGCAGGATACACATGGCTTGAGCTTCGCCCTTTAACCGGGAGAAAACATCAGGTCTCTATAGATATTCAGTTTTTGTTTCAACTTTCTCTCTTTTTTATGTTCTCTTAATACTAATCTGTTTTCAACTGTTCTTCGATTGCCACAGCTTCGTGTACACTGCGCTGAAGTGCTAGGAACACCGATAGTCGGGGACTACAAATACGGTTGGCAAGCTCATAAAGCCCGGGAACCTTTTGTCTCTTCTGAAAACAACCCAACCAAGCAATCATCATCTCCTTTTGGATTGGATCTGGATGGTGGAGATGTCTCTTCGAAACAGCCACACCTTCATCTCCATTCAAAGCAAATCGATCTGCCAAACATATCACAGCTCTTGGAGAAAATGCAGGTCTCTTCAGACTCTGATATTTCGGATCTCGATAGCCTTAAATTCGATGCTCCATTGCCTAGTCATATGCAACTAAGCTTTAATTTGTTGAAATCTAGAGTCGAAACTTGTGACAAAAATTAGATTTTTTTTCTTACCGAGCTTTCTTCTTTGTGTTCATTGAGGCCCAAGTATTTGTGTATTTGGACCTGAATATTCTCATACAAAGATAAATAATTATAATTAAATGATTTTTCGCATATAATCATTATTGTGGTATGATTAACACAGTTGGTGTGATGACTGATTGACACAATAATCACCGTTTGGATTCGATTCCTTTAATACTTGTCACTAGAGTTGTTTGACTAAACAGCTAACTTGTCACTAGAGTTATTGTGTTTGTATTTTGATCTGTTATTAATCTGATTGGGTATAATTACAGATAGAGAGACATCTATATTGTAATTAAGACAATCTTAAAGTGTAAACTAAAAAGATCTCTCTGACCTCTGGAAAACGAAAGGTGGGTGACACATCACTCTAGCTATGAATATGATGAATATTCAGTACCTAACCGAACAAAGACTGGTTTGGTATTTTTATTGGAAAAAAGAGATAAATAATTGTGAATGTGAATTATCCTGTCTGAAAGGTAAGCTGATGACATGGCGTTATATGATTGGACGAGCTTCAGAACAAAAGAGTAGCGTCGAATCGAATCTTTACCTACTACACTTTGAACTTTGAAGTACATTACCTACTTCCTCCTTGATCGAACGTCTTTTCTCAAAACTATTTTATTTCCCCAATTAAAGTAGTGGTGATAAATTCACAAAAATACAAACACTTTTATTTTTGACGTCAAAAACAAATACTTCTTTGAACAGGCTATTACAATATTTTTAAGAAAAAAGTAAGCAAAATAGTCCACAAACCAAAATCTGTAACATATTAAACGATTTATGTTTTTTTTTTTTTTTCTTAACTAGAGAACAATTCGGGCTTTTACTAAGGATGATGAGTGTAGTTACCGAATAGTGTATTCATATAATCTTTTAATGAGCTTAAGATATGATATTATTTCGACTAATCAGATAAGAGTAGTTAGATAATTTCGTAATAGAGCAACTCTTTCGCAAATAAAACCATTGTAAACATTACCAATTAGTTTTTCTTTTTTTTTGGTCACAACCAATTAGTTTGTTTGTTCTATTTTATGAAGTGCGTATTAAAGCTAACGTGTTTACAGTAACGCCACACAAATAAAAATAAAAATAATTATGTACTTTATGGATTTATAGAAAAAACAAGAATAGTCACCAAAAATTGATTGTGTCATATATCTTTTGTCAACTATTTTATCTTATTTTTCTATGGATATGTATGTCCAAAATGTTAGACAAAAAACCAAAAAATCATGTCCAAAATTTCGTTAGGCTGCCGATATCTCTGTTTCCCTTTCAACGACTATCTATTTAATTACCGTCGTCCACATTGTTTTTAATATCTTTATTCGAGGTTGGTTTAGTTTTTTTTACCAAACTCACTTTGCTACGTTTTTGCCTTTTTGGTATGGTTGTATTTGTACCACCGGGAAAAAAAAGATAAGAGGTTTGGTTGGTCGAGCTTACTGATTAAAAAATATACACGTCCACCAAATATTAAAACAATATATCCCATTTTTCCTCCTCTCTTTTGGTATTACATTAATATTTTATTATTTCCCCATTTGCTCTGTATATATAAACATATGTCAATAGAGTGCCTCTACAGTCATGTTTCCATAGACATAATCTCTCACCATTGTTTTTCTCTGCAAAACTAAAGAAACAAAAAAAGAAAAATCGGAGAAACCAAGAAAAAAGAAATGGGAAGTGTAGAAGCAGGAGAAAAGAAGGCTTTAGGATGGGCTGCAAGAGATCCTTCTGGTGTTCTCTCTCCTTACTCCTACACTTTAAGGTTTTGTTTCCTCTTCTCCTTTCACAAGAAAATTTGGTTTTGTTATGTAGAATTTTTATGGTTTTATTGAACTTGTTTTTGTTGAAAATTGAATTTTGGTTTTGTTAATATATAGGAGCACAGGAGCAGATGATGTGTATATAAAGGTTATATGCTGTGGAATATGCCATACTGATATTCACCAAATTAAAAATGATCTTGGAATGTCTAATTATCCTATGGTTCCTGGGTAATTTCTTCTCTCTTTTCTTATCTGCCTTATTTTTCAGCTTTATTCTTGACTGGTGTCCATGAATGGCGATTTTCTTTCATCTGTTAAAAATGGATGTTATCGCTAGACTTCAATTTAGATCCCAATCATATATAAATAAGATGGTTTCAGATTTTAAATGGAATTACATCTTTTTAATTTATTTGAAGTTATGCATAGATTGTTGGTAAACTTAAGTATATTAGCACTTGTGACTAGCTTAATAATTTCTAAGCGTGCTAGAGATAACTCCAAACAGTACATTTTCAAATGTAAGTAAATTGTTTAGACATATATTTTAATTTTAGATAACCTAAGGGCAAAAACAAATATTAGATAATCTTAGATTGTAAATACATGAAATTCTTATTTTTAATGGTTCAGATGAGTTGATTAGTAAGTAGTTAACCATATGATATGTAATATTTTGTACAAATGTTATTGATATATTCTTCTCGGAATTTAGATACCCATTATATGATGCATGTTGTTAAATGACTTTTGTGGTATGACAGAAGATTTTGGTATAAAGTTGACTTGACATTATTGTTAATTTGAAGATAATTGAACGTGCTACTGTTACACATCTGACATTCGTTTATAACCACACCTGTCACTGTTTAGTCTTCTAAATTAATATGCAAACAAAAAACTCTGTCAATGTGGGACTTGTAGGGGTAACTGAAATATACGAGTAAGATTCCGTAATAACTAAAAGTGTAATTTTGATTTACAGGCACGAGGTAGTAGGTGAGGTGTTGGAAGTGGGATCAGATGTGAGCAAGTTCACCGTAGGAGATGTAGTCGGAGTCGGCGTGGTCGTTGGATGCTGCGGTAGCTGCAAACCATGCAGCTCAGAACTTGAGCAGTATTGTAACAAGAGAATCTGGAGTTACAACGATGTCTACACCGATGGAAAACCTACTCAAGGTGGCTTCGCCGACACCATGATCGTCAATCAAAAGTAAGCACACGCACACACCTTGTTTCACAAGAAACACACAGAGCATTTGTTTCTTCATCCACAAGTAACTTATTTTTGTTTCAAAAGGTTTGTGGTGAAGATTCCAGAAGGAATGGCGGTGGAGCAGGCTGCACCGCTACTCTGCGCGGGAGTAACGGTTTATAGTCCGTTGAGCCACTTCGGTCTAATGGCGAGTGGGCTTAAAGGAGGGATTCTAGGGTTAGGTGGAGTAGGGCACATGGGTGTGAAGATAGCTAAAGCAATGGGACACCATGTGACTGTGATAAGCTCATCAGATAAGAAAAAAGAAGAAGCTATCGAACATTTAGGAGCTGACGACTATGTGGTGAGCTCTGATCCAGCAGAGATGCAAAGACTCGCAGATTCCCTTGACTACATCATTGACACCGTACCGGTGTTTCACCCTCTCGACCCTTACTTGGCTTGTCTTAAACTCGACGGGAAATTGATTCTCATGGGTGTTATCAACACTCCTCTTCAGTTCGTGACCCCTCTCGTCATTCTTGGTCAGTACTATTTCTTGCGTTTAAATCATATCTAGCTAATAACAACAAAATTCAATAGCAAACCTGATGTTTTTTTCTATATTTTGACAGGGAGGAAAGTGATATCAGGGAGCTTTATAGGGAGCATTAAAGAGACAGAAGAAGTGTTGGCTTTCTGCAAAGAGAAAGGGCTTACGTCGACGATTGAAACTGTGAAGATCGATGAGCTTAACATTGCGTTTGAGAGGCTTCGCAAGAACGATGTTCGTTACAGATTTGTGGTTGATGTTGCAGGAAGTAATCTGGTGGAGGAGGCTGCAACAACTACAAACTAAAGAGGGCAGGGCACATTGATACATGAACGAAAAATTGTAACGGGCTTGTTTGTCCAACGAATGTTTTGTTGTTGTCTTTTTCAAATGGTTCAAACACGAATGCTTTGGCTTTATTTTTTTCTAATCAATGTGGATTTTCTGTTTACGTGTGTTTGTCACAAGAAAATCATTATGATAAGAATTTTCTTCCACTTGAACTCAAATTTGTTAACAATTCTGAATCTGAATTATGGCTGACACCAATTGAAACTGAGAACCAGTTTAAAGTGATTATAAAGAAAAGTGAAATCTTTTTATTGCCAACCAACTTTGGGCTAAGTATTAAAAGAAAATAATACTTTTTTGATAAGAAAAAAAAAAGAGGAAAATAATTTGATTATAATTAAAATCTAAAAACTTTTTCGCGGAAGCGTTAAGGAAAAATCTTTGATCTTTGGAAAGGAAGAGAGCAGGCGCAATCGAGTAATCCAAAGGAGTTGCGTTGTTCTGCGATCACGAAGCGGTCTCTCGGCAAATCTTTCGACGCAAGACATCGATTCGTGTATTTCATTTTTGCTTTGGAACTCTATGCGGAAGAACCCTAATTGATTCGCCATGGGAGATTCCGTTTCTTCTTCATCCCGCGTTTCTGTTCATCAATCTCTTGGTGCTGGTTCTGGTCAGTCTCTCTATTCGATTTATTGAAGCCTATTTTGGCTTTTCTCGAGTTTCGCTTTCGATTCAATCGCTCTAGAGTTTCGCTCTATTCGGAATCTGGAATGTTGCGTTGATTGGCGTAAATTGAGGGTTTTGTTTGATTGTTATGTGCATTTGGGGAATTTTTAAACTTGATCATAATTATGAACAACAATTTCACGTATTTGGAGACATTTAGGAATCTCTTGACTCGTGACTCTTGTGTCCTTAAATGCAATTTTTTGCAGTTGCTGATTTGCTGCTATGGAGAAACCGGACTGGTGCAGTCATTTTGCTAATCTCTTCTACTGGGTTTTGGTTCTTATTCGAGAGAGCTGGATACAATCTCTTGTCTTTCGTCTCCAATGTTCTGCTTCTTCTCGTTGCGATCTTCTTCTTATGGGCCAAGTCTGCTACAGTTCTCAACCGGTAAATCTCTGCTTATTCTATTCACTGCATTGTTGTGGAAAAAGATGAAACCTTTATGCGGCATTGATGGATTGTGTTGATAGTAGAGCTTGCATTAGCTTCTTCTTTGTTAAGTTACTGCTTCACCATTTGAAAGAGACTATTTTGGAGCATAAAAGCTTATGAATACTGGAACTTTGCTTTGACAACCCGAGTCATGTGTGTTTTTATTCTTATAAAGTATACAACTGATGTGGTTTTATTTCAGACCGCTACCTCCAGTTCCGAATATGGAAATCCCTGAGGAGTTTGCAAATAAGGCTGCTGATGATCTTCGGGTTTGGATCAATTATGTACTGTCAATTGCAAGTGATATCACCATAGCTAGAAATCCGATTCGTCTCCTTCAGGTTTTCTTTCATCACTTGTGGCAAACCATTTGTTGTATCTTTTTGTTTCTGCATGTGATGTATCTCACTGTTCACATCTCGTTTGTTTTTGCTGTGAAACAGGTTTCTCTTGTCTTGTGGGCTATATCCTATGTTGGGACTTTAATCAACTCCCTCACTCTTGTTTACATTGGTGAGCGTCTAACCTTTTCTTGTCGGTTATATAGTCTATGATCTTGGTTGATATGATTAACTAATGTGTCGCTGTTTTTATCTTGCAGGAGTTCTTCTCAGTCTTTCTTTTCCTATTGTGTATGAGAAGTACCAAGACCACATTGATGAGAAAGTGAACTCGACTTCTAAATTCGTTCGAAATATCTCAAGGAAGTTTCCATTGCCCATAAACAAAGAGAAGAAACATCAGTAGGTAGTGTAAGTAGTCTCTGATGAATTGATCCTTTGTGGTCCGAGAAAGAGTTAGTTTTCGACTGAGGTTTTACTGAAACGCTGCAGGTGAAAAACAGTCCATTTGGTCACCAGACTAATTACAGCTACAAGAAGGAGCCATTACTGTAATGCTACAAGAGGATAGTCAAAGAGCAGCGGAAAAAAGTGAATCACAGTACAGATTTTCGTTCATTTCTTTCTGTTTCGCTTACTAGGAGTTTTCTTCTTGTGTGTTTTTGTTGTGTTCAAGATTCATGAGTTTCTGGTTTTTTTGGTCTTTTAGTTTACACGAATGCTTTGTTGCAGTATTGTTCCAGTAGAAACGAGAAAGATGAATCTAATACAACTTGAGAGGTTATTCAATAATTAATTTGTTGATTATTAAAGATTACAGTTACAGTTTCAACCAAAACAAAATGTGATATATGTGCCTAGTCGTCTTATCTCTCTCTCGTTCACATTGGATAGGCTTTTGGGCTTTTAAAGTCCACTTTCAGTGAACATGGACCCGATTGAGCTTTATGGGTTCTTGTTTGTTTGTTCTGTCGGTCGTGATTCCTGAGGATAATTGATCTTTTCTTCTTTGTTAACCTAAGTTATTTGGGATTTGCTCTTGTTTTGTTCTGTCTTAATCGAATCCTCAAGGGATTGTGCCGTGACTGCCGTCTTCAATTGTTTTATATATATCGAGAGGCCGAAGAAATCTGTAATCACAGACAGAGGAAAAATAAGAATAAGGTGCAGTTTTTTTGTTCTTTGTTGTTATTTAAGAAGATTAACGTAAATAGTTTCCGACATTAACTAGTTTGCGTTACATTGGTCCTGGTTGATAATGAAGAAGATGTACAATCTTCCAAGAGATTTGCCGGAGGAGGTGCTCTGTAGAATTCCGTTGACATCTCTGAGGCCTGTCCGATCTACTTGCAAAAAGTGGAGCACTTTATCCAAATGTGGGAGCTTTGCAAAGAAGCACCTTGCTCAAGCAAAAGTACTAGCAGACGCAAAGGAGTTTATGGTGGTCTTGATGATGAATTTTAGGGTTTATTTGATGAGAGTCAATCTTCAAAACAACGTTGTTGAATCATCATCATCATCATCATCATCATCATCATCATGTATAAAACGTGAAGCTAAACTTATTAGCTTAGGCGATGAAGAAGCTGATATATCTCAAGTCTTTCACTGTGACGGTTTATTGTTATGCATCAGCATCACCGAATCCAAGACTAGGCTCGTTGTTTGGAACCCGTATTGGGGGCATACCCGGTTATTCGAGCCCACACATCAATTCAACAAATTCGATAGCTATTCGTATGCTCTCGGATACGACAAGAGCCGCAAATCCCACAAAATCTTGAGGGGTATTACTTGTTTGGATCCCTTCAAAATCTACGATTTTAACTCTGACTTATGGAGGGATCTTGATGTAACTCCGGAGTGGCACTTATGGCAAATGCTCCATGGCGTGTCTCTCAAGGGAAATGCCTACTGGTTTGCTAGAGAGAATTATACCGAAACAATGGACACAGACCATTTTTTCTTACTCTGTTTTGATTTCACAAGCGAGACATTTGGGCCGCCTTTGCCTCTTCCGTTTGAGTTTGCTGTTTCTGAAGATACTATGAGTGTATCTAGTGTTAGAGAAGAGCAGCTTGTTGTATTATATCAGCCGTGGGATTATTTACAGTTGGACATCTGGGTGACGTCTAAGATTGAGCCCAACGCTGTGTCGTGGAACAGCAAGGTGTTCTTATCAGTGAGTTTAAAACAACTCGTCAGCCCTCAGTTTCAGTTAACTTTTGGGAGTTTCTTCATCGACGAGGAGAAGAAAGTCGCTGTGGTTTTTGATAAAGACTACGATAATAAGCGCAACATAGCTTACATCTTTGGAGTGGATGGATCCTTTAAAGCAGTTGATCTCGGAGATTCAGACCGAAAGTGTTTTCCACTTGTGTGCTCTTATGTTCCAAGTCTAGTGCAACTTAATTAGTCGACCATCTATTCCTTGCTTACTTTTTTTCTTCCTCTTTTGTCATCTTCTTTGAACAAGATCATTATTTGTTAGTCAATAACATATTAACTTGTTTCTCATACTTGTTTTTGTTTGCCATATATATTTGAATTCGTTTCCAAATGGTGCACACGCTCCTTCCCCTGCAGCTAATCGTTTGTTACTTTCAGTCCCCTTAAGTTGGAGCAAACTGTATGCTTCTTGGTTGGCATTCTCCGCGAAAGCATGCATCGTTTCTTCCAAGAGTCTTTAGGTATTGATAGTTCATCGTTTTCTTTTTCTATTGTAACACAGTAGCAGTTAAAGATAAGTCGAACGGGTGATCTTTTTGTTCATTAGACAAAACTAGAGAGGTTTCTCTTCTCTTTCTTCTAGTAAGGAACAAGGCTAAGGTTAATAGATAGCTAGCTATCTGAGATATCTCACAAAAGCTTTCACTATGGCCCTGTACTATATCAACTTCATATTTTAGGTGTTTCATATTTCAGATAAAATGTGCTCATATCTTCTTCCTCTTTGTTCAGCGTCTTCTGCAAAAGTGATATAGATCTTGACATGCTGCTAAAATACCTCTTGATATATTTAGTTTTTCTTACCAATTTAAGTTATAGCATAATCCTTTTATCATGTTAGTTATTGTTCTATCCTAATTGTCTAGCATGGAGTAGAATGATTTTGAAGCAGGGACTTGTAGAACGATTTTTCGTGTGCCACAGGTTTACTCCCTTCCTTAATGTGGTGACCAGCGCTTGTCCTTGTGGTCTGTCCACTCATTCTGCTATCTTTCAACGAATATCACAAAATAATAGTGGTTAGTATGTCTCATATGATTACCTTAAATTTAGCGGCTACTGACTGATGAATCATGAGGCTTTACGCTACTACTATTTCTCTTGTGTTCCACAAGGCGTTTCCAATACTTGGTGATATCCTCCAACGACATCTGCCTAGTATTTTGACCTTGCCAGTTGCCAAATCAATTAATAAACCCTTCACCAGAAGATTCTTACTACATCAAACAATAAATAAAACTAAAGTTTGACTGGAAGAAGAGTTTTGGAACGTTAGACAAATTTTCAGCATTTGACGATATGAAAGATGTCTAAATCTAAAGAAACAGAGATACAATTCTTTCAATATTATATACTTGCTAACTATCAAGAACAGGCATGAAAAAATAAAAATATTAAAAAAAAATACATATTACTATATAGAATTCATATGTCATCGATAACTTTTACATTATTTTTTACAATCCGCCTTACTTAAACGCGCCTTATCTAATAGATATATAAATGTATCTCTATTTATATTATAATTTAATTTAAAATCAATATAAAAAAATGTGTTTTTTCAATTTTTAAACCACATAACCTAATAGTATAATATTTGATATATTATTATTTTGTTTTAAGAATGTAGTATATTTGTATTTTATTAGCAAAACCATTATTAAATTGTAACTTTTTTTTCTTCTATATAAAGTTTCAAAATCCACTTAAGAAGTGAAGATATAAGTGAACAAAGGATGTAGCGTAATCTAGCACAACATATTTAAACCTCACAAAACCCACCCGAAAGATGAACCCATATCTCTCTACTCTGTTGCTGACGATACATACACCTTTACTTACATTATATTCCCGCCATCGCGATGGCGACGTCTCTGAATCTATCATCGATCTTCTCCTCCTCCTCAAGGCTCGTCACCACTCCCTCCTCTGTTTTTCCCATCCGTCAGAGGCGACGGATCATCCTCGTTACGTCTTCTTCTTCCGGAGGTGGAGGAAAACCGACGATTCTCGTAACGGAGAAGCTAGGCCAAGCGGGGATCGATCTGCTTAAGAAGTACGCTAATGTGGATTGCTCTTATGATCTGAGTCTCGAGGAGCTTTGTACGAAGATCTCTCTTTGTGATGCGCTCATCGTCAGGAGTGGTACCAAGGTTGGGAGAGATGTGTTTGAATCGTCGCGTGGGAGGCTTAAGGTTGTTGGACGCGCTGGTGTTGGGATTGATAACGTCGATTTGGCGGCGGCGACTGAGTATGGGTGTTTGGTTGTTAATGCTCCGACTGCGAACACTGTGGCTGCTGCTGAACACGGAATTGCGCTTTTGACCGCCATGGCTAGAAACATTGCTCAAGCTGATGCTTCTATCAAAGCTGGTGAGTGTTTTAAACGGTTGTTGAATTTGAATAGCGATTTGAGAAATTGCGATGTGAAATGTAGAAATGTGGTTGTTTGTAGGCAAATGGACGAGAAACAAGTATGTAGGTGTTTCACTTGTGGGGAAGACTCTTGCTGTTCTTGGTTTTGGTAAAGTTGGATCAGAGGTTGCTAGACGAGCCAGGGGACTTGGTATGCATGTCATTACACATGATCCTTATGCACCAGCGGATCGTGCACGAGCTATTGGTGTGGAGCTTGTTAGTTTTGAAGTAGCTATTTCAACTGCTGACTTCATCTCTTTGCATCTGCCTCTTACTGCTGCTACTTCGAAGATGATGAATGATGTGACCTTTGCGATGATGAAGAAAGGAGTCCGTATTGTTAATGTTGCTCGTGGTGGAGTTATTGATGAGGAAGCTCTTTTGAGAGCGCTTGACTCGGGTATTGTTGCTCAGGCAGCTCTTGATGTTTTTACAGTAGAGCCACCTGTTAAAGATAATAAGTTGGTGTTACATGAGAGTGTCACTGCCACACCTCATCTTGGTGCTAGTACTATGGAGGCTCAGGTATTACATACTGTATATTCGTTTTGCCTTTAGTGCATTTTGTTCTGCTCTCCTGAAACCTTTACTTGACGCCTAGGAAGGAGTGTCTATCGAAGTCGCAGAAGCTGTTATTGGAGCTTTGAGAGGAGAACTTGCTGCTACCGCGGTCAATGCACCAATGGTTCCACTAGAGGTAATTTCAGACTTCACTATAGAGTCCTTAATTCAGGATCAAGTTTCATTCTTCTAGTTCTTGGTGATATTGCAAGTAGTGATAATGATTTGTCCTGCAAATTCTCTGACACTGTTCAGTTGCTATCTGTTTTCAGGTATTGAGGGAGCTGAAGCCGTATGTTGTACTTGCTGAGAAGCTTGGGAGGCTGGCTGTACAATTGGTAACTGGTGGAAGCGGTGTGAATGCTGTGAAAGTGACTTATGCTTCTTCCAGAGCTCCTGATGATCTCGACACTAGACTTCTCCGAGCCATGGTCATAAAGGGGATCATCGAACCCATTTCCAGCGTATTCATAAATCTGGTTAACTCCGATTATATTGCCAAACAACGTGGAGTCAAAATCTCAGAAGAACGTATGGTTCTAGACGGCTCACCTGAGAATCCAATTGAATACATAACTGTTCGGATAGCAAACGTGGAATCAAGATTTGCCAGCGCTTTATCAGAGTCCGGTGAGATCAAAGTAGAAGGCAGAGTGAAACAAGGGGTTCCAAGTCTTACCAAAGTCGGATTATTTGGAGTGGATGTGAGTTTAGAAGGGAGTGTGATTCTGTGCAGGCAAGTAGATCAGCCTGGGATGATCGGTAAAGTTGCTAGCATCTTAGGAGATGAAAACGTCAACGTGAGCTTCATGAGCGTCGGTCGAATCGCTCCAGGCAAGCAAGCTGTGATGGCAATTGGAGTAGATGAACAACCAAGCAAAGAAACTTTGAAGAAAATCGGAGACATTCCTGCCATTGAAGAGTTTGTTTTCCTCAAACTATAGGTTAATACTTTACATGGATGCACATAAGAAAAAACTCAGAGATCGATATAATCTTAAATGATGATTTATTCTGTACTAATGATACAATCGAGTGTACATGAAACAAATTACATAGTTGATTTTTTCCAAAGCGGCATGTCGACGAAGTGATGTGTTATTGTTGCAGCCAGCCAGGGATTTTTTCTTGTTTTCTCAGAGAGAAGAAATACAGAGATTGATGGAGCCTATGAACCAGTGAGAAATGGGATCTGAGCCACAGTTGTTGGGATCTCGAAATGAAGATTATGAACGGCCAGATAAGCTGCGATACCAGCAGCATAGCCAGCAAAAGCAAAACCACTAACCTGCATGGAGAAAAAAAAAAAAAACTGAGTTTCTTGCGCAGAGCCACAAGAGTATTGAGTTTCAGTCTGGTTAATGCAATGTTGTGTTGTTGATCGTTAGACAAGCCGGAAGAATGTATCTTACCTTTCGGAAATACCAAAAGAAATCGACTTTCTCCATCCCCATGAAGGCTACACCAGCAGCAGAACCAATGACAAGCATCGAACCACCAGTGCCGGCACAGAATGCAATGAGCTGCCAAAATTCAGAATCTTGAGGGAACGATGTGAGATCATACATCCCCATAGTCGCTGCAACCAGTGGAACATTGTCTATGATTGCTGATACAACACCGATAGCACTTGCAATGAGCTCAACGTTGGGTATATTGGCATCAAGGTAGTTTGCAATCTCCCGGAGTATCCCAGCTGCCTCAAGGCTGGAAAAAAGGAAAACAACATCAGAAAAGATTGTGAATTCTTAAGAGTAATGGAACATAAGGAGTTTGGAGATGAACAGTTGATTTAATACCTGCTTACGGATAAAAGAATCCCGAGGAAAAACAGAGCACCTTGTGTGTCTATTCGAGATAAGGCTTGAGGTACTTTGAGCTTTTGTCTTTCTGATTCACCGTAATGAATGGCATCTGTCAAGATCCAAAGAACTCCAAGACCCAACAAGATACCCATGTAAGGAGGCAATCCAGTTAGAGCTTTAAAGACTGGAACAAAAACCAATGCTCCAAGGCCAACTCCAAAAACTAGCTTCCCTCTTGGAGCCATCTTTTCAGAAGCCAATACATCTTTAGGATCCTGTTCCTTTCCATTTACCTCACTGAGAAAGAAAAAAAACTTACATCAATTAGCATATACATTGCAAACATTTACGAGACAGTTGAAGCCAAACATAGTCTCCTTTTTCGTTTGAGGATGCAAGAAGAACTTAACCTGGTCAAAGACATGAGGGCTAGTGGAACAGCAAGAGACACAACCGAAGGTAGAAAAAGGTCCTGAAAGGAATGTAAGTAAACCTCCATCAAGAACATCAAAGTTGGAGTGACCAAATAGGGGAATACTTTAACCACTTTTGTCTATACAGTTCAAAACACTTAGAGAGCATGCCGAGTAACAAAACCAGCTGTCGTACCATGATCACGATCAGAGGCTCCAACAAAAAATTACGACATTAAGTAACTTCAGAATCACTGGTGCTTTAGCCAACCTTTACTTTCTTATTCTTTCTGAGTCAAATACAGGCAACTCCACAAATTTTCAATACCAGAAATTCGAAACAAAGGATCTTGTTCAGGGTCTGCATCTTAACTTTGATATAGACAGCTACCTAATTATTAACAGCAGGGAGCTTAGTGGTAAATTGTGATCTCCAGCCACTTTCAGAATCAAGCTCTTTACTAAACAACCAAATCTAAACTCATGAACTATTCAGTCCTACTTCTAAGCATTCGCTACTTGCGCTTATGAAAGAAAATGAGGAACATTAACTATCTCAGAAGAGAAGGAGAACCTTCATAGTCGGCAAGGTGGATATCTGACCATGAATCCATAACATAGTTGTAGTAACATCACCAATTGGAGTCCATGCTCCTCCTGCATTTGCTGCTATCACTACCACACCTCCTAGAAGTCTGCCATTGGTCATTGAGCGTACAAACTAACGTTATAATACAGAGTATTATCGTAAGAGGTATAACAAAATTTAAACTCTAGGTACATGGCCAGTATGTTTCCTTGAGAATCTTAAGGTCTATATGTAGGGAGTCAAAAACTAACTAACTAATAGGAGAGCATTAAGAAAAGGTTTCCATACTTGCGGTACTCTGATTGTGGAACCAGTTTCCTTATTAAAGAAACCATGACAATGGTAGAGGTCAGATTGTCTAGAATCGAACTGAGAAAGAAAGTCACAAAGCCAACCTGCGACGCCATAAATCAATAAAAAGGAAATTCATGTCCTTAAAGAAGAAGACACAGAAGCTAATAACTTTCAAGCTACAGTAAATCACATACCACCCATAAAAGTGTCTTTGGCTTCCGAGTGGTGATATTGTCTGTAACCAACTTAAACCCTTGGTGAGCATCAACTATCTCCACAATGGTCATTGCGCCAAGCAAGAAAAATACTATTTCACTAACTTCAGCTGTTGCATGTTGAAGATCTAAAACAGCTATTTCAGTTGAAGGAGCCTGTTAACAAGGAATTCAATATACACAAAAATCATATACATTAATCATAAATTTAAGTATAAGATAGACAACTTTTTGCGCAGATTCTTACCCCTATGCTCCGCACAACCCACAAACTCACAGCCATCAAAAGTCCTATTCCACTTTTATTAAAAGCTAAAGACTCTTCAAAGATGATGCCAGCGTATCCTATTCCAAACAACAATGCCATAGCAACATCCTGTAACATAACATTGTCCATAGATAATTGTTAATCAAAATTCTGCATTTTGAGTTGAAACCAAAGAACATAAAAACAAAGAATCACACCTGATTAGCAGCGACCCAGGAATGGTTAATGGCAGCTGTTCCTGTAAGAGCTGCTGCAAGAATAGCAAGAGCTTTGATTATATCTGTCTTTGGCTGATAATTCGCCTCAAAGTAACTTGAACTAGGTTCATCAACCGAGCATAACGGGTCACATAATCCTGATGAGTCCATCAAATCCTGTGGATCACAGAAAGATATAAACTTTCATTTCTGTAGCAATGACCATCGATTACTACACCCATTTTAGTGTTCTTCTTCAGGTCACTATATGAATGAAACTTATCCAATTAGAAAATATGTGACTTGTTCATGAGTAATTAGCTAAGATTGGATCAAAAGCGAAAATGGGTAATCATCAAAATCGAATTTTGTACTAAGACAACATCGTGGAAACTCGAACCTCATCGATTGGTTCATCGAGAGAAGAAGGAGAAGAAGAGCTCCTTATCTTATCCTCGGCCCTCACGAGAACACCATGTTTGGATAACCTCGTCGAGCCTGTAACTCCAGATACTTTCGAAAAGGAAACATTTTGCGGCAATCGGGTGGAGATGGAGATAGGTGATGAAGTCGCGATGACGTGTCTCTTCGTCAACTGATGCGGCGGTGCAAAGTGAGAACCGATAGGAAACACCGCCATTGGCGAACACCAGAGAAAGATACGGAGGGAGAGATTTAAGTAGTGAAGATGGAGAGGAAGAGAGAGAGCGATAAAATCTCCGGCCGTCCGGCGATGTAATGAAATTACCGGTCAAAGTAGAAGTGTGTCTGTGTAGTTTGCAAATATCTTAAATTCTGGGATTTTACAATCTAATCCCTTTAAAACAAAAACAACTACTTTTAAGCTTAATATAATTTTACTGGAAAAGTTACATAATATTTTAGCACATTAACTAGTTAAAAAAATTTCAAATTTTCAGTCTATTTTCAAAATAAATAAATAATAACATTTCATATCTAATTGATTGATGAAAAAACATCCATAACACTAACACAAACAACTATACTATAATTTCTAACTAATCTGATTATGCTTAAAAATTCTAATTAATTCATTTTCATGTCTTCTTTTTTTAAGTTGGGACATGATTGGGATTAAACTATTCTTAATCATTTAGACTAATTTGGTCTAGTAACAAAATAAACCTTTCATTGATTATTGCTTGTTGAAATAAGAAACAAACAAATAAGAATTTGTGCACGTCTACTATAGTGACTAGTGAGTGATGTGGTTTGGTGGCATTACTACAATATTTAGGTGTGAGTAAATCTTAGCCTCTCAGTTCCACTGCTCGACGTGACTGACATCTGAGAAACATTCAGAAAAATTGGACCAGAAAAAATTTACAAACACAAAAGATTCAATCTATTTTTAAATGTTAATAATTTGGTCTAATAATATTATAGTATTCTTGCTTTCTTTGTTACCGCGCTTGTGAAAATGTGGGAAAACAAAGAAAAAACGTTTTGCACGTCTTTAGCTCAAGTGAGTGAGTGAGTTATGTGGGTTGGTGACTTGGTGGCATTACAACACTTTAAGAGCGTGAATAAGCTTAGCCTTTCAGTAAGTACCATCACTACTCGTCGCAACTGTGACAGTGACATCAAAGAAACTTTAAGAAAACTTAGACAATCTAATTTTACAAACACAAAAGATTCCAACCTTTTTATACCACCCAGATAATCCCAAAAAAATGTCTGGGTGTAACATTTACTAGTAATAGTTCTTCAGCCAAAAACAAAACCCAAGAAAAAAGGCTACTAAAATACTACTAATATATATCAGCCTACGACCGTTTAATTAAAATCCTTGAGGTAACGACGGTGACGTAGTGTGACCCATAGTAGCAGGTGACCAGAAATCAGCACCGTTGGAATTTTCCACGTGTACGGTGGATGAGACAGGTACTAGACATAATCCTCTGCTTCTCAAGTCTTTCGCTTTCATCGCCGCCATTACATCTCCGGTGACAACTCCACCGTCCTAATAAACGTCGCCGACATGTCAGAAGTATCATTTCATTAATAAAAAATAATTAAGAGAGAAAGAGAGAGACTTCTACTTACGAGAGAATGGTTGATTAGATAAGGAGAGCAAAGGACTTGAATCTGATCTTGTAAGAATTTGATGTAACCCATCGCTTCATGCAACACAGAAGCTGCATCTGTCTGTCATTTAATTTTATTTTTGTATCAGTCAGAAAAGTCAAATTTTACTATTGCAAATAGTGTCATTTATAGATATTTTACTATTGCAAATAGGGTCATTTATAGATATTTGTTTGGTAATTTTACCCCTCTAAAAAGGTACACATTGTTTAACTAATGTACAATGATGATGGTTAAACATAAACCAGACTAGAATAAAGAAAAACAAAGATACTTTAATTTATTGATCAAGTTTCATTGTCTTTCATGTCTTTTTGAAGTTCACATTGGATGCCAATTTATGCTACACTACCCCAAATCGCGACTTCTTAAGCTTCCTTTTGGAAAAACTCAATATGAAATACTATATTAATATTCAAAACAAATTATTTTTCATTACTTTGGTGTTATGTTATGATTAGAGGTCTTTCTTGCTTGACTTAACAAAATCATAAATTGCATCATTATAAAAGAATTTGAGTTAGATATAAAAATCACCTTGCCGTATGGAGAAACCAACTGCTGCAACGCTGCAATTCTTTCCCCTAACCTTTCTTTCCTGACCTAATTTTAATATTTTAACAACCAAAACGAAAAAAGATAAACAGTAAATCTATAACATTATGGTCAAGAGAATATTAATCTATAACAATATGGATCATAAAGAAATGTGTATATACATACTATTAAATGTCACACCTTTGCAATTCCAACTGATGATTTCTCTTGATTTCGTTTCCCTTTCTTGCCCGGTTTTCGATTTTGATCCGACTCTTGCCCATTACCCGTTCCGGTTCTCTTCTTCTTCACAAGACACACACAATAAAAAACACATCTTTAAATTTGTAATCCTTAATTACATGCAACTATGCAAATAAAGAATCAGTAATGAGAGACTTACGGTTGATGATTTAGTAGATTTATCGACCGTACACGCGTCGTTTGAGTTCCTGCAATCAATCTTAATGCATGAAGGGTCAAGATCAGAGACTCCGGAGGTTGGAACAGAAGGTTCTAGGAAGAGTGACTCGTCGTCGTTTTGATAGCCTCCACTAAAACAGAGCATTCTTGAGCCAGTTTTGCCGGAGAATACAAAACCTAAACTGTCTTCTCCACCATCGCCGACATTACCCTCAGGTTGGTGGTCGGAAGAGGAGCTGAGAACGCCGTCAGAGAACATAAGAAGTTCGGAGAAGCTCGTTACTCCTTCAGCTTCCATCATAGCTCGGTCGTCCTGATCCTCTGCGGTATCTCCCATCGTGACTTTTCGTGGAAAGAGGTTAGAAAGAAAACAAAGAGAAAGTGAGAAAACATTAACCAGAGGATTTTTTTTGGTGAAATGTTTTTCTCTTTACCTTTTTTAGACTTTTATAACTGGTTTATTCACAAAATGGCTGATGTTCTAATATTTATTTATATACATATATATATACAATTATTAGTTTTCTCTTTTTTTGTTTTCTTTAACATCACCTGTCTAAATTCTACGAAGGAAAATGTAATGTTTCTTTTCTTAAAATCAAAAACATTATACTATCTATCTATTTGGTTAGTGTTAAACTGTTAATTCAAGAAAAAAGATAGTGATACTTTTGTTGATAATGGGTATTCAGTTTATGTGACACTTGTATGGATACTTCTGTATAACAATCTAGTGAAGTGATGATGATTAGTGTTGATTGATAAGTCGTTAAGGGAGGGATAGAAAGGGAATTATAGAAATGTTGAAGAGAAAATTGGGTCAAAGCCACCTGGCCCGAGAAAACTGTAGTTTTGATTTACACGAAGCTGATGTTTCGTTTCTCACCTTTTTCTTTCTTAGTAACTGCTGCATTCCCTTTTTTTGAGTCTCTCTTTCTAGAAGTTAGACAAAATAATAAATGAGTGTCACACACGTATTCAATATCGAACTAGTACTCATTATTCATTTATTCAATAAAACCATTATTACCAAACCATACAAATATTTTTTAGATTACCACTATCATGTTTATCATATAGTTATGAACATACAGTCACATGAAACTACAACTACTAAATTAAACTAAATTTTTACTAACTGACATGTACCAGGTTTGACACGTGCAAAGACTCTGCAAACACGTGTGTGGTAAGAAGAAAGTGAACTCCACAAGTTGGCAAACCACTAAAATAAATCCATAAGAGGAAAGGTCAAAAAAAAATCATAAAGATTATTAAGTAGTCCAACTTTTCTCTCTAGCTTCTACTTTTAACTCCAGAAGCAAAAACAATCTCAAAAAGACTTTGGTTTTGGTTAGGTTGGTTTCATATAAGATTTTCGAGTTTTCGACAAGGACCTAAACTCTTAGCTACTGTTTATTGTCCCTTAGCTACATATATATCACTTTAATTACCCAAACAATCCCTAATCTTTCTCTCTCGTTATTACTTAACTGCCACTTCTACTTTGCTCTGATGAGTTTCTTTCATTACCAAAGATGAGATTAAGTAATGTGATGTTTTCGAATCTAAGAATGTAACAATTTTATTCAGGATCATGGAAACAAACAAGAAGCTAGCTACTCAAACAAGACAACGACCAATTCAGCAGTCAATCACAGAAAGTCAAGACAACTAAAAAGGAAAGACAAAGACACATGAACAACCCCTGTTCTTGATATAGCTATCAAAAGTAGAAAACTGATGGTACCCATTTAACAAATCGTCCAAACTTGTTCCAACACTCTCAGGGACATAACGTCGAACACTTGGTGTGCGTTATTATTCAAAACAAATCTCTTTCAACTTCGTCGCTGCTGATTCGTCAATTGAGTACTGCAAATGATTGAGAACAGACAGTTAACACAAAGGGTACCTAGATTTAAAAGAAACCCAGAATCTTTGTTACCTTCTTGAGTACCCAAAGTGAGTGATTATAGGCTCGCTGGAAGAGTTCGTCGAGGGATGTTTCGCTTTGATCGACTTCACGGTAATTAACGAAATTCTCCCTGGCGTACTTGGCGTAATACGGCCTTGAATCCGCCGGCAAAAGTCTCACCAGCCTCATAACGCCGCCGTATACTCTCAGCACCTTCTTCATTTTCGTTTACCTTCTGCAACACGTTACCCAATTCTAGGACTCTAATACTGTATCATAAACATCCATGGGCTCTTAATGGGCCTTTAATAATAAGCAATTACAGACCGGTTAAACGTTCACATTTGAGGGTTTAAAACCGGTTCAAACAAGACTTTTAAAGTTTAAATCTCTTGATCTCTTAAACCGGTCTCTATCGATTACAGAAACCATAACTCAAAACATCTCTCCAGATGGAAATAAACAAAAACTTTCATAATCATAACACAAAGCCTTAACTTCTTTAACTGTTAAAAATGAACCTATCATCCAATTTCGAAGAAAATCTTTCTTTCTTTCTTTTGCCTCAAATTTCAAGGTCTTCAAAGTACCCCAAAAATGTGAAACAAAGAACTGAACAAACCCGATGCTTTGCAGGGTTTGGTGTCTTCATATCTCGGGGTTTGGGTAAGTATGTGTTCCAGTATTGTCCTTGCATTAGATCTAAAACCTTCATGATTGAATCTAAAGTCTACTTTCTTCTTCTTTTCCGTGATCCAGTATTGGTTGGTTTCTCTGCAACTGACTCGGTTTCCATAGTTTGTTTGCTACTTCCAGCAACAGATGTCTCACATTCACCTTCCTTGCCTGTTTTTAACTTCTCGACATTTTCCTCTGAAACTAAAGGTTTGCTGTTTATCGACCAACGCCTATGCTTAAACCAGTTATTAACCTACAGAACATAATCAGTTCTTAGCAGAGATGAAACTAGGTCGACTAAAAGGGAGAACTAAACAAACAATTTACTAGGAGAAACTTCTTACTTGCTTAACTGTCATTTGTAGCTCTTTGGCTAAGCTCTCCTTCGTGGCTTTGTCTGGATATTGATTCTCTTGAAAAGATATGTACAGTCTCTGCATAAAAGAGGGATCCTTTCAATCCATTGCTCCCTCCCTCATAATAATGTAAGATTGGCACCTTAAAGCCTCAAGACAGCTATATCTTTTTACCTGAGTTTTGGGATCTGTCTGTTTACATGCTGAAGAGCTGCTTTTTTCAATTTCACCAGAACCACCATTTTCTCCAGGACCTTCTTGTGGCATTTCTAAGGTATCCTTTTTATCTGCCCTTTTCGACTTCCGTATAAGTTTCTTAGAAGTATGATCTTCTGCATTTGAAGACTGTTTCAGAGGTACAGTGTCCCCTTCATCTTCCGACTCGGAATCTTCTTTTCCCATTCTTGCAGTTTTATCCCAATCGTCATCATCACTTGACGAAGTCGGAACATTGTCATATTCCTCCTGCACATAGAAGAAAAATACCATTCAGAGGTTTTTCCAAAGCCAGATAGAAATCGATTATCAAGAAAAAGAGAGATCACTCACATCATACAACTTTTTGTAATCCAGCCTTTCAACATTCCTCCTTCTGGATACACCGGCAGGACCATCATCAAGCCCAACATCTGACTCTAAAATTGCATCACCTTGGAGCTGAGACGTCTGTCTGCCAGGATCCTCAAGTGGTGTATCTTCAGCTTGCTGATTAGTCTCATCTCCTTTGAAGGAAGTTTCAAGATCTTCAGTGTCTGATGTACAATCAGAATTTGAACTTTCTTTATCATCATCACAAGTCGGGGCATCAGGATCATAGTCATCATCCTCAGAATCATCAGATGGAAGGGCCATTACATCTTTCATTATATCTTTCCCTTCTTTAAATGACTCAATCATTTCGTCAGATGCAGATGTGAATTCAGTTTCATCAGAACTACCATCTTCGTTCTCAGATTCTTCATTGTCATCACTGCCATCTTCATCATTTTCATTATCATTCAAACAATCTGGATCATACTCTTCATCATCAGAATCATCTGAAGGAAGATCACAGTCAAGATTTTGACCTCCACCAACCAGCGCTGCTGCTGCCTCAGGAAATATTTTCTACACAAAAGTTCAAGGCAGGTGTGTTTTTAAGTGTTTTCTCCTCTTTAACAATAAAAACCTCAACATATATAGTTATATACCTCCCAACTGTCGCTGACCGAAAATTTTGTCCCTAAAGAATCATTAAGCAAGTCCAAGCTGTCATCTTTGCAATCACATCCGGGGCATAGCCAACCCTCATCATCCGGAGGAACTACAAAAATTAAAACCAACAAAAAAGACAGCTGTAGATACCAGCAAGAACTGCTTAAAACACTACCAAGTACGTAGGCAGAGAATATTACTATCTTCTTTCCGCAGAGGTGGTTCAAGACAGTATTGGTGAAAGCCTCGATCGCAAAACCCATCGCATAGTATGATATCATTATCAACAGACAAGTCCTTTGAACCACATTTTGCACAGAAGATCTGCGATTAAACAACTGCTCGTATTATCAATACTTCTAGAGACACAAACTGGTTCTATCAGGATAAACAAGGGAACAAAGGTTGAGTTCAGAACAATATTCTCTTACATCCTCGCTAGAAATCTCTCCATCAGTATCAAATAAAGACTCTGGAAGGCTTCCTTCAGCACAGAGTGTGTCAAGGTGCTGAAAAAGATCTCTAATTTTAAGCTTGCGCCGCAAAATTTCCTTTGTGGCTCGTTCAAGCTCTTTCTCTGGCCTTATCTTTTCCAGGCTACAAAGAACACATAATCAACAAGACTGAGTGAGATCAGAAATATATCTCACAGAGGATACCTATAACTCTCAAATAATGCATGAATAAGAGGGAAAACAAATGTCATCAAGAGACAAACCTTGAACCTTTCCAGCCTTCTAACGAATAGGCGTCAATTAGGCTTTGCTCATAGTTAATCCGGTTTAGAAAGTATCGAAGTTTCTTTTTGATTCTTGTGTACTCATCATCTTCTCTAACTTGTCCTTTGTTCATAGTCTTATTCTTTTTCTTTGGTCGACCTACAGGTGTGGAATTAGCAACAACCGAAGATGGTCCAGCATCTTCCTTAGATCTCTGAGCTCTCTTGTGACTTGCAAACAACACATTCCTTTCTCCACCTCCTCCTAACCTCTTCGAACTCGTAGATGCCCTGGACCGGTTGTGGATTTCAAATTGTCCACGGCAAGGAAGACCGATGACAAGCTCACGATGAGACCCTGAAAATTTGGTATTGGTATTAGAATCCTTCTTCACGGTTTGAGGGGTTGGTTTCTGTTCTTCATTCCCCTTTCCATGATCCATAATCTCATGATGCAAATGTCCATTTCCGTTTGCATCAGTTGGCATGTGACTCCCTGCCTCTGATGATTTGCCTTGTTCAGATACTCTGTCAACAGTTGGACTAATCTCTCCTCCATTATCTACATTTGTCTGCTTCAAACCAGATCCACTACTTCTAGTTACCCGCTTACTTACTGCTTTATACATTCTCTACAATCAACTAGCTATGTTTATACTGCTATCCTCGAAGATGATGCACTCAGGCGTTTCTAAATCAGCAAAGGTTTAAATACTTGTAGATTCCTATATAATCAAACAAAGAAGCAAAACACACGTATATCAGATCAGAATCAATATGAGCAAACACAAGAGAAAAACCCACAAAAGAAAAATGGGAGCTTGGTAAATATTTCTGCGATTGCTTCGTCTAGTTCCTAAGCTACTTACGTGCTTGACAGAGATCTTAAACAAGAACATCAGACAAAAAACACAGATCGACCCTTGATATGGTTTTCGATGAGCACAAGAGAAGAAAAAACGCGATAAAGTAATCTTAGCTATAACGAGGTTAGATTTGGGTATTGCTAAGCTGAGTATTGAATTTTCTAAATTTCTACGAGATAAGAAAACAACCCAGACACTAAATGTTAAGCTTTTTCGATCTCTCTATCCGCCAAAAATTTTACCTTTTTCCCTCGCCCGCGAAATGTCCCGCGAGAATTGAGAAGAAACTCGGTGGGTGAGTTGAGAAGAAGAAGAAAAAAAGAAGAGAGAGCCTTGCAAGGTCGCTCAGAAGACAAAGGGAACGGAGAAACGGCGTAATTTGGGCTTCATTATGCATTATATTCTTAATGGGTCTACTTATGAGGCCCATTTGCATATCAATGTCTTGGTATTGTTGTTTTGTTTCTCTCTTTTTCGTCCCGTGACATGTTAAGGAGCCTTAAAAAGCCAACAAAAACTTGTACCTGGCTAATAGACAAAAGAAATACTCTTGTTTTACTAAAATAGGCCATGAAAGTGATTCCCTCAAATCCCATGTGCACAACCTGATGACTCTGTACGGGCCTTCTTTGTACCCACATCATTACCGGCTTCATTTGCAGGCCGTTTTCCTCTGTCGTAGCAAAAAGGAAACATACAACCATGAATCACAAGTCACAAACATTCAAAAGACTCACATTCAACTTTGGATCCAAATCAGCTTACCTTTCAACAATTTCTACAGGTTCGTGCATTCTTTCTTGAGGACCTTTCTCTCCAAATTTACTCAAACTTGTCAAACCTTCCGTAACCATCTTGATTTCTTCTCCACTTACATTGCCCAAGCTCTGGAATCATTGAAAAAATGTCAGAAAACGGCTAAAATAAGAAGAACACGATAATGGAAAGAACAATATCACACAACCAAGAAACTATTGTGCAGAATCAGGTATTTATCCTGTTGGAAAATATGAAAAAAATTGGCCCTGAGTCCCGATTCCGTTCAAATTCATGTGCCACACCAAAATAGTTGGTTTGAGTAAAACAGGAGATATACACAGGTATTCACGTCTCTGTACCTTGTCAGAATCAGGCATGATGTGCTCGTTCAAGGAGTTATGAAACTTGCTAGCACCAAAGTCAGGATATTGCATCTCTTCGGACTTCTCTTTCGGGTTATGTTCTGGATTCCCTTTCTGGTTATCTTCTGGATTCTCCTCTTCGCTTTCAGTTTCTTTCTCTCTCTCTCTTTCTTTCTCTTTCTCATTCTCATCTATATCTATGATGATGAATTCAGAGAGAAGATGCATCGGCTTAGAAGTAGCCCGAACATGTTCTTTTTTTTTAGGACTGGCACCCACAACCATGTATGTTGTCGCTAGAGAAACCCTAACATATCCTTCGTCACAAACTTTAGTACCATTGCTCATCTTACAGATGGCCACCACTTCTCCTTTATAGATCTCAATACTGGATACTATCACTGCATGATATGAGCGGAAACCTCTGGAATTTGTTCCGGGACCATAATAAATCTCCTCTCCTACGGTCCACAATTCCTTAAAAACAACTAAGTCCGCTCCTATGGGAAAATGTGGAAGCAATAGCAACGCCTCCTCCATTGATTCAATTTTTCGAACACTCTTTAATTTTGTCGTGTGCATATGTGGGTCGTCAGCATTTGGAGGCTGCCAGTCCTTACAGTCAAACTTCTTGCAGATCTCTCTAGGAATGCCATGCTGTTTGATGTATAGTAGGCAATCCTCTATATCATTTCCATAACAGTAATGCCCTTTCTCAGGATTTTCATCATCTTCTTTCTCAGGATTTTCATCTTCTCCAAGATACTCTGGTCGACAAAAGGAGCAAAGATACCATGGACACAGAGGAATATACTCTACCTCCCAGTTGCGCATAATTCTAGTAGCACTGACTAAGTCAGAGGCTGCATAAGCCCAACAAATGAGGTGAAAGAGTTGGTCTCTAATAAAACCTAGGAATTTCTTCCATGACTTGGACGTCACCAATTTTAATAATGTCTACAACAAAAACAAAAAAGTAAATCTTGATAATTTCTTAAAAGGTAATAAGTAGATGGTTATTATATAGAATATTACCGATTCTCGTATCCTCCAAAAGAGACAAGGTACTTTTGGATTTTCATGTAAGAAAATCCTACTTTCTGGTAACGTGTCTTGTGCTTGTTTAAGTCCTGATGAACCCACAAGTGCTTGAACCTGATCATCTTCTAATTCGCACATTCCCTCCATATCTAGTTTATTCAGCAAGTCTTCTGAGAGTTTGTCCATAAAATTATGAAACGCATCAATATCCGGGGGTATGCCATACATTAGGTCTGTATATCTGAGAAACCAAAAATCAGAAAAGAAGATGAGCCATGATAAGCATTTTATCATATTTGGGAAGCATGATAAGAAACCTGCAAAACTAACAATACTAACAAAGCTCTTGTATAGGCTAATGGCTTTGTGGCTTCTTTCCAAGAAAGCTTAACAACATTGGTGTCCCCGATAAAGGAAGGCACTTCTGCATGCAAAACCTGTAACATACATGGACAACATAGCTAAATCTGAGTTAGCTAAAGAAAAAAGGGGAAAAAAAGAAGAGGTTATGGCTCTGTTTTTCACCTCTGTCATTGCGAGTATGTTTATGCATGTTCTTAGTTCAGTTTTTGTATCTTGCCTCTTCATATACTGAAAGGAGGGTTGGCTAGATTAAACCGCAAAAGAGAATATATTATACTAGGTGGAAAGGGAAAGAGAAAGGAGTGATAAGTTACTGCTCTCACCAATATCGCCTTATCATCACCGCTCATAGAATCAAAAAGCAAATAGGCTTTGTCGTGGTCACTCATTTCTTGTACCAGTTGCTCCACTGATGCTTTGATTAGATCCTCAAGATTGATCAATCTGCAATAACGTCCGTTTTTATTAAGACAGTTGTTTTTGAAACAAAACAGCAAAAAACATCTTACAACAAGAAAACAGAATGCCATACTACTGTTATTTACAATACCTCTCAGTGGATTCCTTGTATAACTTCGAAAAGTCATCCCCGATTCTATCTGATGGTTGTGTGGGCACAACTTTGTACCCGCACAAGCTATTTGTTGCTTCAGGAACCTATATGTTCAACGATAACAGATTAGTAAATAACTAAGAAAAGGGACCTAACCAAGCAGCTTAAAATAGTTAGACAACCTTGTGCGCCATATGATGAAACACGTATAATAAGCACTCAACATATCTGGAGTCTGATTTTTCCACAGTGTTCCTGGCAGGCATGTATTTCTGAAAGCAAATGATAACAGAAAATAATTGATATAAAAGAGATGAAAGCAAATGATAACAGTAAATAATTGATATAAAAGAGATGCATGTATTTCTGAAAGCAAATGGTAACAGTAAATAATTGATATAAGACAAGAAGAGATGTGGCAATGTTGCTTAAGGATTAACCTTTAAGAGCTCAAATATTGGGGGAAGCATCTCGGATGCTATCAGAGTTGTTGTGTGTGGTGAGATCTCAGCAAGAGCTTCAAGCAAATCAAGCTTCCTCGGCTCTGGAAGCTGGTACAAAAAGGATTTGTTAAATACTAAGATGACCAAAAAAACTCACTTCTAAAGTAACGATATAGATTGCCCAAGCTCTGGAAAAATTGGAAAAATGTCAGAAAACGGCTAAAAGAAGAAAGCCATGCAAAAAAACAAACAAGGAGAACTACATGTGGCTAATGATGATTGGCCTAACCTTATTGATCAAATCGGATAATGTGTCCTGCTGAAATAATGACATAAAAGTCTCATGCACAGCTTCATGCTGCTCCTGTTGATCTATTTGCATGCATCATATAACTTCGAGTCAGATGGTGAAAACAAAATAGGTAAATCAAAGCTAAACGACTAAAAATCTCAGAATTACCAATGGCTAGACACTGTACTAGGACATCAATTATCTTAGATACAAGCTCAGGTGCATCTTTGCAGAACAGTGGAAGCTTGCGGATGGCTTGAACTCGTACCTACAAATAAGAAGAACATGATAAGTTTTCAAGGAAAGAACAATATCACACAACCAAGAAACTGAGAATTGTGCAGAATCAGGCTGTATCCTCTTGGAAATAAGAAAAAATTGGCCCCGATTCCAGTCTCCTTTCAAAGTCATGTGTCACTCCAAAACAAACAGTTAAGAACAACACACACAGATTTTTTTAAAAAAAAACTTCTTTTGATTCTGCTGTTTGAAAGAGAATCCAGCTTATCTATCCTAAGTGAAACTAAGTTTGAGCACTGAAGTTCCCTTGTGGATACACAAGCGCAACTAAATCTACCATGTCCTTGTAGATAATTAGCCTATGTGAAAAAGACTATGTACATACCGTAAGATTCACATCCACTGCCTCGATTATATCTTTGTACGCATCAAAAGCTTGGTTTGAGTGACTGGTGTAGAACTGGAAGTACCGAGGAATCAGATCCGCTCCAAGCTCCTTGGTCTCGATGCTCGTCTTGGAGAACTCGATAATCCCTAAATAATCTTTAAGATTCTGCAATTTAAGAGGAACTGTATTGTCATATAAACACAGAAAACATCGAATCTCTTTGGGATTGTTACTCTGACCTAAACAAAGATGAATAACACAATAACACAGAATTTCCCGTACAGAAAACACAACCTGAGACTTTTCTGTAGACTCTCTAAGTCGCTTCTCAAAATCTTTAAGCTTCTCCATGTGATTCCGAGAAGAAGATGAAATCGAAAAAATCAAAGCAAATGCGTTTGAAGAAATCACTGTTCTCTCACTCCAAACGAAGTAGGAAGAGGAATGACCCTTGAAAAAAAAAGAAAGTAATTAACGTCTATCTTGATTCGGGTCGGGTTTGGGTCGGATATTTCGGGTTCAGGTTTTTCGGGTATAGAAATTTAAGATCCGTTCGGATAATTTAATATTTCGGGCGAGTTCGTGGTTCGGGTTTATTTATATATTGATGTAATTTAATATTTCGGGCGAGTTCGTGGTTCGGGTTTATTTATATATTGATCTATCAAAATTTTGTATGTAAATCTATTAAATTATTTGAAAATTTTAAAAAATTCTAAAATAACACGAGTTGTTTTACTTGAATATTTAAAAATACATAAAATTAACTAAAATATCCAAAAAAATTCTAATATTTTCTATATATAAGTATAAATATAACTAATATATACTTATATTTGAGATATGTTTGGATATCTATTCGGGTTCGGATTTTTCAGGTTTTGAAGTTTAGACCCGTTCGGGTATTTTAAAAGTTTGGGTTCGGATCGGATCGGGTTTTTCGGGTCGGGTTCGGATTTGTTCTTCGGGTTCGGGTATTATGCCCAGGCCTACTTAATTTTTGCTCAGGAAGGGCAAACCTTCTGAATCATTTAGTAGTTTTGCTTTACTCTTTTAGATTCGCCACCTAAGCTTAAAATTACTCTTTTTGGCATTTTGATAAGTTCTAGGCCTTGGCAAAAATATCGGACCAAAAACCCGAACCGAAACTGACCCGAAAAAACTGCTACGGGGTGGATACGAAGTGTTAGCTATTTATCCTATTGTGTCTTGAATTATCGTACATGTATATATAGGATAAAACTGGATACAAACCTGATATCCAAATGGATACCCGCTTACCCGAAATTACATATACTTATATAAAAGTTTATTTTATCGAAATACATTTATATCCAAATATCCAAGAATAAGTACGAAAAATTAAATGTATTTGTATTTAAATACTTAAGATGAAATATTTATATATGCAAGATACTTATAAGTGTTTTGGATTTTTGAAAAAAATTTCGTTTATTCGGGTAAAATTTGGTTATTTGTGTAAATTTTTGGGTAACTGGGTAAAATTTTGGGTATTTAGGTATAAAATACTCGAACCTAAAGGATATCTGATTTTTTCAGGTATTTAATGATTCTGAAATTCTATATCTGAACTGATCCAAACCCAATTGAATCCAAAGTAAAACCGAACCAATATTTTAGATTTACTTTATTGGATCCTAAACTTTTTTACCCGAAAAACTTATATCCGATCGGGTTTTACCCGAATCCGACCCGAATGCCCAGTCCTAGGACTACGTTCAATGAATCAGCTGTTTACAGCAAACGCTTCGAAGTGAACGGGAAACTTTCCCTCCTTGAACTTAAAAATCTAGATAGTTCTATAGCAAAGCTGAAGCATACCTGTGAACAAATCCCGGCCCTTGGGCCAAGCCCGTGAATATCTATATCAGATATGAGATTTGGGTTGAGAAGGCCCAACAGAAGCCAATAAATGAATTCATTCCGTCGGATGAATATAATACGTATAACGCCTGAATAAATCTTTCAGACCTGCGTCGACGGTTCGCTGCCGCCGAAATTTCCGATCAACCTTAATAAGGAATATGACGTCTCTGTCGGTAAATGATCGGAAGGATTTTGTAGATGGGCAGATGAAGTACTGGCGTCAAATAGCCGAATCCGATGTACGTTCTTCTTTCATTTTTATGATCTAATTTCGTCTAGTTTTTTTTTGGTAGCAAACCTATAATTAACTGAGATGAGAGATTGATTGCTTAGGGTTTCGATATCGATGATGTTCCAGTACCAAGAGGAACCAGAGCTGGACTGTGGTCTGTCGACTGTAAACACCCACGTTTTAGGCTTAGGGCTTGTTTACCCAAGATTTATGCTATGGTTGGTCTTCACCGTTACAATTTGCTCAGGGTAAAGCTTAATTAGTCCCCTCTTGCTACTTACTTGTTAAATTTCTTGCTACTTGTTTAATCAGTCTCATCTTGCTTGCTACTTAGTTGTTCAATAATATTAATTTATACAACAACAACATTCAATTTCATTCTCAGGGGACAAACTTCGAGCACCTTGAGTTACTAAAATACAACGAGTCAATGAACTGTGTGTGCTCTTACTATATAACTTCGGTTGCAGTAGATCTTTCTAGCCAGTTGCAGAAAACTTTTCAGATTCGAGTTGATGAAAAAAGTTTTGGAGATTTGGATTTGACGGTCTCTGTTGCTAGACCTAATGATGAAGAGAAAGGTGACTTCCTTATTGTTCATTGTTTTTTTAGTATAAAATCTTTGACTGATTGATTCTTATTGATGTTGCGTAGTGACCACCGAGAAGCGTTTCATACATCACTTTCATTGTGAAGCAGCTGCGGATGATTTCTACAAAGGTGCATTGCCTGATTGGCCGTCAGTTGGTGATCTGAATAATCAAAAACGATTTTACATGGTAAGATTATTTAAGACATTGATCATCGTTTCTTTTGGTTTGCTCTAGATCAGTTAAGCAGTGATCTGTTTTTATTGTTGCTTTTTGTAGGTGAAGAAATGCGAGTTGCAATCCAATGATTGGATCCGTCTATATTTGGAACTTGCAGTTGGTGTACGTTATCAGCAGACTTCAGAGGTTTTTGTGTCTCTTTTGCAAAACAATGACATACAATGATCAGTGCCATTGTTGTTAACAATAATTAACAGGTTTGGTTTGCTTCAAACTGTTGCTGCATGCAGAGTGATCTGTCCAAGTTGCAGGTTCTGAAAGTGGCAATAGAAACTAAGGAAGAAGATGTGCAGCCACCGAATAGGAGACTCAAGTCCAAAAGTCTACATGTCTACATAACGTTTAAGGGCTTGGCCAAGGCTCCTATTGGTGATGAGATTGGTGAGCATGTTGAACGCAAAGCTATAGTTCGAAGAGTCATTGATGAGCGTTCAGGACACTTGACGCTTCTCGGTGGGTTTTCCAATGCGAAAAATGATTTGAATCAGTCCTCTGACGATGAGCAGCCTTTTGGAAAGCGACGTCGCATATAGCTGAGATGATAAACTAAAGTTATCGTGTTAAGTGCATTTGTTTCTGTGGGGTGTTTTTGTAAGTCTACTGTTTCTGAATACAATGAAGTTAATTTATCTTATGAATATACTGTGACTGTGTGCGCAAATTAATAGGGAGCTATTTTTAACTTCGCTTAGAACATCAAGGGACTTGTATGTCACTAAATCCTTTTGACTTTTTCATTTTTGCTTTGAAGTTCCCTTAATTGAATCAATTTGTCTGGTTGTTCTTGACGAAGATGAGAGTGTAACAGACTGTTTGTTTTTGTTTCTTGTACAATTGAATATCAGATTATATAGAACACAAACACTATGCTACATTTGATCTTCTTTAACCTTGTTAGATCTAAATGTATTAAAAGTCAAATTTGCTTCCGTAAATTTATGTATATGTGGAAATCTTAAGTCAAATTCTCAAGTTAATGTATCATTGTACTGAGAATGTCTCCTTTGTAATCTCATAACACTAGACGAGTTTAAGTTTGTTGTTTTGTTTCTCCTACATGAAAAGAATATACAATCCATCTTCTTTATGACTATATATATATATATATATATATGTCTTTACTTAACTCCTCCAAAGTAAAACAGAGACACAAACTGCTTCTATCATGAAAAGCAGGGGAACAAATTTATCTTGCTTCCTCGCTAGAAATCTCTCCATCAGAATCAAATAAAGAGACTCGATCAGGAAGGCTTCCTTCAGCACAGAGTGTGTCCAGGTGCTGAAAAAAATCTCTAATTTTAACCTTCAAAATTCTGTGGCTCGTTCAAGCTCTTTCTATTTTCTAGGCTACAATAAAAAGTCCATAATCAACAATACTGACTGAAATCAGAAACAAAAACTCACAAATGATACATAGTCGCTCGAATAACACTTGAATGAATAAGGGGAAAAGAAAAGAAAAAAACAAATGTCACCGAGGGACAAACCTTGTACCTTTCCAGCCTTCTTACGAATATGCATCAATTAGTTTTTTCTCCTAGTTAATTAATCCGGTTTAGAAAGTTTCTTTTTGATTCTTGTGTACTCATTACCCTTCTCTAACTTCTCCAGGTGCGGAACTAGCAGCAACCAAAGATGATGTAGCAGCTTCTTTATATATCTGAGCCCTCTTGTGACTTGAAAATAGCATCCTTTCCTCCAAGCCTCTTTGAACTCGTGGCTGCATCCAAGACCGGTGGCTTTCAAATTCTCCACGGCAATGAAGACCAATGACAAGTTCATTTGGCATGTCACTCCCTCCCTGCATGTGATGTTTTGCCTTGTTCAGATACGTTGTAAATAGTTGGATTAACCTCTTCTCCACATTCTCCATTTATCTGCTCCAAACCTGATCCCCTATTACTCTTAGTTACCCGTTTACTTACCTCTATGCATTTTCTTTATCCAGCTATGTTTGTTCTGCTTTCCACGAAGATATGCACTCAGGCGTTTCTAGATCAGCAAGGTTAAATACTTGATCAGATTCTTAAACCTGTATCCAACGTATTAACTGAACAAATGAGAAGCAAAATATGTAAAACAGAATCGTTACCAACTGGTTAAAGATCAGAATCAATATGAGTAAGCAAACCCAAGAAAACGCCAATCTAGCTAAAACGAGGTGGGATTGGGACAGTCGTTACTCGTTAGAAAGCCAAAAGCAAGAAAATTACAATTTACAAGAACCCTAATTACAAGAATTTAGTGGATGTATTTGGTGGGTTTTCTTTAACAAACTTACAATATACATCTACTTAATTCTAACACGTCTTTGTTACGTAAACTTTCTTTTTGTTTATAAAATTGTTACGTAAATTTGACAACCTATGCATGACAATACCTTTTCTTTTTCTATGACATCATTATGGACCAGACAGACGAATATATTTAACAAGGTTTCGATTCTTCTTTGTTTATGTTTATTGAATCTCCCATTCAAGTCATTTCGCCGTCAAGATCTTGAACAAGGTCTCGCTCCAATATCCCGCTCGGTCTAGTTCACCAATGTCAGCCCTCTCACCTGGCGGAGTTGATCAATATTTAGATTTCACTGCACTTTTTTCTTCTATAGGCATAAACCAATCTAGACTCTCTTTTTTTCGAATAAAAAAAAAAAATCGTCTAATAAAAATTAAATAATGGTCCGAAAAAGAAAAAAAAATTAAAAGTATTTTACATTAGTTTTCAAATGTGTTAAACATCTATAAACAAAAATTCATTATTTAAAAAAAAAACTCGGTCGCACTATACATAAAAACATATTTAGAAAAGAAAAACAAATAATTTTAACAAGATAGAAACAAAAAAATTTGCTTGACTCACTTTGTTTTCCAAACACAAATAAAAATTTCACATTACAACTATATGTGTGCACTAATTAATGGGGAGAAATTCTTCTTGGTTTTATCTATGTACGTAAGATCATCAAAGGAGTTACAAGAATTGTGTTAAGCTTTATGTTGCTCTCTCCAAATAAAAAGACGATTCTTTGAATGCAATGAAGGAAAGCGGTTGATTTAGATGATTAGTGAAAAAAAAATTGGTTTGATTGATGCGAATTCGAGTGGTTCAATATTATGCTTAGAGGAAATTATTAGATTTAGTGCAACTATTACATTACATGTATCATTAACTCTTAACGTTTTTTCTGTATAAGAAATACTGAAAAGTCATTTGAACACCTACTTGTAATTGTTTGGATGCCTACTTGATTTAGTAGCTGACTTATTGGGTTCCCTATCAGAATCTAAGTCCACTATATATGTTTGGCCGTTTGGGTGACCAATATTCTTTGGTTTCATACTCGTCTTATAACCTTTTTTATAAGTTTGAAGGGCTAATAGAATTCTACGAATAAAACAATTAACAAAAGCAAATCAAAGATTAATTATTTTCTTAATTACAAAGACCAACCACTTCGTCTTTAAGAACGACCAATATTACAGAGATAAACATGGTCCCTCCCATCGAATTTATTTAGTACACAAATGAGTCATTCTTAATTGTACAAGACAATTTTAATTTTTTCCTTCGACCAGGAAATTTTATATACTTTTTAAATAAGTCCTACCTTAGCTGTAACCACTATCACACACTGAAAAAGTTAACGCGTATGCGTTTTTTTTTCTCTTCTTTGCTCTTTTGACCATTCGAAACGAATTTCAAAGACATTCACGTGCTCCTTGTCCTTCTATTTCTCACGCTTCAAACGTTATTAGTTATCTTCAGATTACTTATTTTTTGTTTACTAGTATGGCTTTTCATTTTTGGGATTTTTCCATCAATTAGTCTCTAGATTATGGTTTAGTTATTTTATGGATAAGAATATATCCTCTATAAGTACTTTGACAAAAGAAAAATGCATCCTCCAGAAGTACATATACTATATTCTGGTTAGGCCTCATTCAAACATAATCGATTCGACATAATTAGAGTCGGGATGTTACTGTGCTACAGTGTGGTTGCATGCCTCGAAGTCATAATTATAAACATATCGGTACAAGTGTAACTATCAAAATCAATCGTTAATCAATACTTAAGTAATAGTAATAAAAACTAGTTGATCTAAGAGAATATTACGCCATTAATACCTTGAAGACTAAAAAGTTCTCGTCACATGGAATGAGATAGAGACATTGTATAAGTTCGAAATTAATTGCTACGTAAATATTCTTGGAAATGTTTTTGTTAATTATTTTGTTTGAGAGGAGATGATAACATTAATATTCACAGGAATTAAATGGAGGTTATAATGAACATTCATGGTTTAGTTATTTCCTTGCAAACGAAATATCAAGATGGATGTTGAAGCCCTACACTACTACTAATTGACTATTGACAAAATTTAATAATTCAGTTTCTTTATTTATATACTTTCCACGTCCATTTAACATTTTTTACGTGATTTTAAAAAATAATCTATTATGTCCTACATAAAAAGTTGAATTTCTTAGTTTTATTAGAAACTACATTTTCTTATTTTAATTACGGGTAAAAAGTTTTTTTTTTAATCAAAAGATATATTAAAATCACAAGGAGTACTTTTCAAAGTTATTTCACACATACTACCAAATTATGAACATTTGTATTATATCATTTATGAATATATTTTTGTTCTTCTCCTAAAAATATAGAAATAAATTTACTATATAAAATTATATTAAATTTTGAAATTATATGTATAAAATACAAAACAACATTGTTCTGACACACAATTTTGATTTTAAACGATATTTAGTTTTGAGTAGTATAGTATAATTATAATAGATCAATAATTCCGTAGTCATTTGGCCGATGATTGAATGTTTTTTTTTTCGGGTATCATTAGTAAAATAGCAGAGTAGACAAATGATCAAGTAACATAAACATTCTAGCTGAACATAGTTATTGGAAATAATTAAGATGCTAATACATAGTTTTTATAGATTATATTTTTAACATGTTTATCTTATATATAACGAAATCACTTTAAAAAGTGATGAATAATGAAAAATAGTAGAATCACATTTTGTTTTTAAAACGTGAAATTACGTATAAAAATAGAATAAATATTTTTGTAAGACAATTTTTCTCCTAACAGAGTAACAGGTTGAGGCTTGAGGGTATGATATACGTACCAGCTATATTTGTTTCGTTGTTGTTGGCATCGCTTTTATTTTATTCAGCTGATCATTACTTATTTGAAGAAGCAGAAAATAAAAGATATGAAAAGTGTTCCCCTACAAAACAGAATACAAATTAAATCAGTTCTTAAAAGCTACCATTGAATCTCCAAATAATGTTAGTATAATGTAAGAAGCCAAATTATATTCACATAATGCCCTAAGCATGTATATGTGAGGAGTGTGTTCAATCATTATTACATTACAGAACGAAAGTGATAATTGCAAAACAAATTACATTTTTAAAAGATATATAAACATATATAAGGAAGAGTTGCTATCTTTACGCAATTGGCCAATGAAAACATACACAAATGGTTGTTCTGTCTGTCGGATAAAGAAGAAACCTCTCCTAAGACCTCTTTTTTGTTCCTTTCTCTTGAAGAAACACACTACTCAAATAATAAAATTTAATCTCTTTATATCTCTATATCCATTTGTGAAATAAATAATATCTCCAATTATCTTCTGTGTGAGACATATATACTTTACTAGAATCCCAAAGGAACTATATACTTGATTGGAATGTTTCTTTCCTATTCGCAACTATTGTTCAATAGTTTGGGAAACAAAATGAAGAAAAATATGTATACTTGCCATGTGATGCGTGTATTCTCTATTAAAAGTCAGGACAAAAAAACTCAGGACTTGTGAAGAGATATATAGTCAAGACTTATTACGAGATAATTTACCATATTAGAATCAATGATCTGTTTTAAAAGATCATCAATTTGCAAGTATCTACGTACTATCTAGCTAGTTAGCCACATTCGAGTTTACATGATAAACCTTATCTGCCTTCTCTTTAGTTTGGAAAGCATTTTGAGATGGAAATAGTGGTCTAAGTAACACATTTCTTTAAAGATCCCGACATGTAGTATAGGGAATTTTGTTAGGGTCTAAAATATGATATATCAACTATATATCTTTAAATTGATAGAAAACTTAATTATAATGTGAACTAAGATTAGAGAACGAATTTCACAATCTAGAAACTCATTGTAAACTTTTTAAATAGTAAGAACACCCTGTTTTCTTAAGGTCTATGATTAGCCCAAGATCTATCACTCTTGTTAGTAATCTAGATTCAAACCCATGAAAATGACCATTTGGAAAGAAAATAACAAATTGATTACCATTAACACATGAAACAATTTATAAACCAACCGATCAGAAGAAGCCGACATTTTTGTACAAGAACATTTATAGAAATGTTTTGTTAAACAGTACAAAAAAGAATTGCAAGATAATCTGTTTTTTTTTTTTTAATAGAGAAATTGCAAAATGTACAAATCGAATTTAGGCTACAGGTTAAAAAAAGTAGGTTAAACAGTCCTCTTCCTAATTAACCGCTGCCACTTTTACTACTTTTTTATTTTCACTGTGAAAACTTAACGACACACTGTCCTTTTTTTTATTATTCCTGAGACTTAACGAAAACTGTTAAAAAAAATAGATCGTCCACCATCCTTAACGGCGCAAACCCCACAAAAACCTAGCGAGTACCGTTAAACTCCAACACTCGCCATCTCAGACCATCCACGTGTCCCTCATGCGTAGCCAGGTTGGAAAGAATATATCACCGGCGCGTGAAATTGTCAGAACGCGCGTGGCTTTCCTCAATTGGAAATTTCACAGACAAGTAGAGGGTAAAATAGTCATTTAACATCACCCCTGAGAGATCACTGTCTTCCTCTTTCGCTTTCCTCTTCTTAAAAAAAGAGTTAAATAAAGAGAAGAGAAGAGACTCTCTCCTCTTCACTTCGCGAACTCAGAAAAATCAAATCTTTCTCTCTCTCTCTCTCGTTGAAAACCCATTTCTGTATTGTGTTGAAGCTACGTTACTACTAAGAAGAAGTGAAGCAAAAACAGAGGTTTTTGAAAATGGAGAAAAAACAAGGCTTTTTCTCTGCTCTCAGACACGAAGTTGTGAGAGGTCTTTCGCCGTCACGATCCAGAGCAAGGTCTCGTTCCGTTAGTCCCGCTAGGTCTAGTTCACCCATGTCAGCTCTCACTTGGGGAAGAAAGAACTTAACTGGAGGAGGCGGTGGTGGTGGTGGCGGAGGTTACTATTTAGCGCAACCAGAGCAGTTAATTGGGAGATCCGGAAGTTTGAGACCTGTAATGGAAGGTCCTGATCCAGATGAAGGAGGAGGAGGTGGTAATATAGGAGAATCTAAACGACTCGGGTCGGGTTTAGGTCACTGGGTTAAAGGGCAGCTGTCTCGTGCTCCGTCTGTTGCTGCGACGGCGGCTTATCGGAGAAATGATCTGAGACTTCTTCTTGGTGTAATGGGAGCTCCTCTTGCTCCTATTCATGTCTCTTCCTCTGATCCTTTGCCTCATCTTAGTATCAAAAACACTCCAATCGTTAGTCTCACTCTCTCCTCCTTCTTCTTCCTTGTAAAGTTCAGATTTTTCATCATTTTCCTTCAGATTTGCAAGTTCATGACTTTGAAATCTTTTTTAGTGGTGGTTGGTTTTATTAATCGAATTTTCTTTACTTGAGAATGTTTTTCATTGGTCGTTGGTTGGTGGAAATTGATGTCATATTCTTTGGTGGGATTTGATTTTTCTTACAAACCATTGGAGTATTAAACCAAAGTTTTGATTTTTCTTCTTTGGTTTCTTCTTCTGAGCCTTATTTGAACACTTTACTGTTTATCATTTTTACTGAATCTTCTTTGTTCTTACTATTTCTTGCAGGAAACATCATCTGCTCAGTATATTCTTCAACAGTACACTGCAGCTTCTGGTGGTCAGAAGCTACAAAACTCCATTAAAAACGCTTATGCGATGGGGAAGCTCAAGATGATTACTTCAGAGCTTGAAACTGCTACAAGAACCGTTAGGAATCGAAACCCATCTAAGGCTGAGACTGGAGGTTTTGTTCTTTGGCAGATGAATCCAGACATGTGGTATGTTGAGCTTGCTGTTGGGGGTAGTAAGGTTCGTGCTGGCTGCAATGGCAAGCTTGTATGGAGACACACTCCTTGGCTCGGATCTCATACTGCTAAAGGACCTGTCAGACCTCTCCGCCGTGGACTTCAGGTAAAAGTCTTGACTTTTTAGGTGTTTTAGTAGTTCGAGAGATCAAAGAGATCCTTAAGTGTTTTTTGGATGATTCAGGGACTAGATCCGAGAACAACTGCTGCAATGTTTGCGGAAGCGAAGTGTATAGGAGAGAAGAAGGTGAATGGTGAAGATTGCTTCATTTTGAAGTTATGCACTGACCCTGAAACACTAAAAGCGAGGAGCGAAGGACCGGCTGAGATCATTAGGCATGTCCTCTTTGGCTACTTCAGTCAGAAAACAGGGCTCTTGGTTCACATTGAGGATTCACATTTGACCCGGATTCAATCTAACGGTGGAGAGACTGTTTTCTGGGAGACCACATACAACTCGTCCCTAGACGATTACCGTCAGGTCGAAGGAATCATGATTGCTCACTCGGGACATTCAGTTGTGACACTATTCAGATTTGGGGAAGTGGCGACGAGCCATACGAGGACAAAGATGGAAGAAAGCTGGACGATTGAGGAAGTTGCGTTTAACGTTCCTGGTCTGTCTCTCGATTGCTTTATACCACCAGCTGATCTTAAGACCGGTTCTTTAACCGAATCCTGCGAGTACCCACAAGAGGAAAGAGGCAAGAACAACACACTCGCATTGTCTGCAGCTCACAGGGCCAAAGTTGCAGCCTTGGAGAACGGGAGCTTGGAAGATCACCGCCCGGTTTGGCATACTGATGTCTAACGCTTAAAGAGAGAGCTTATGACTAAAAACAACCTTTGAAGGTAGCATTAGCCAAGGATGATTCTCAAAGATCAGATGCAATGTGTTTATATGCCGGTAACTCAAGCTAACCCCTTTTAGCAGCTTTATCGATTAGGAATCAGGTTCGTTAGCTTAACCGATGATTTGCGGGTTCAAACAGAACTCAAATGAATCATCCTTTTTACTCAAAATCTCAGGAGAATGAGATGGAGTTTGGATTTGGTTTTTACTTAATCTTTCAGTTTGGGTTTATTTTTTTAATTCTCACCTTCAATATTTTTGAGTAAGGTGAAGGCAAGAGAAGGAGAATTGCCCTGCTTTTACTTATATAGTTTCTAGCATTTTAAGTGTTTGTGTTTTAATCAACCCTCTAACTACGAATCTTGAATTGTTCCATCTTTCTTTTTCAATCTATGGAGATATGTTTGGCTTTTTTACCTTTTCTTATCTTCAAATCTTTTGTTAATGCCTTTGGTCTCTCTGCCATGATCTAATCCAATAATCCTCTTGGCAACTTGTAGAAAAAAAGTGCAGAACATAATGTGAACAAAACAAGAAAGAAGCCAAAGAGAAAATAACCAAATAGTAAAATTTCACATTCGTCAAGATAATGTGAAAATGGTGTATTTGGATTTGGCCTTTGGGGTTTAATCAATAGTAATAATAATGTGAACATAGATATTAGATAGACTCTGCTCCTACTTGTTTGGCAACTTATGAAAGAGAAAGAGAGAGAGAGAGGACCCTCGAGAGTCGCATACACACACACGGCCACATTTATGACTATTTACACTCAAGATCTCCTTTGCATGGTTTTAACAATTTTCAAAGATAGTTTGTGCAATTAGTTATCATCAATATTTTGATATTTCTGGATACGAAGTTGAGTTTTTTTGTGAAAGGTATTTATTACTTCTTAAACCGCCATCGAATTACTAAATACAATTGAATTGTGTGGGGATAAGATCTTATAAATGTAGAAGAAGAGGGTCCATTTTGACTCTTCTTTGAATGCTTGGGGGACTAACTTTCTGCTTTTGGTAAAATTAATGACTCTTTTTTTTTTTCAGATTACAACTGTCTTCGCTTTCCTCTACTTTTGTTTTGTTTTGTATCTCCTCTGTACTGTGTGTATGTGTATAAAAGTCATTATACAAGAGGATATATATTTCAGAATATATGTATTTATTAATGTTTTCATGTTTTCAATAGGATTTGTTGGATAAAGATTAAGATTCATGATGGTTTGTTGTCCTTTAGTAGTGGGCACCTCATGCTGCAAAATTCGCAGTCCCTTCGCTTATAAGATATGCCTTTTTTTTCTTTCTCTTTTCGGTAAAAAGTCTGAGCAAATGTGTTTAAAAAAAGTGTTGAAAATATTTAGAGAAAAGCTTATGTTGTAGGGTTTGTGTTGAATTTCTTCATTTTGGCTATTTGGTTTTATCCCATCACAATGAAAACTATTTTAGGGACGTCATTTTAAGTACACCATAAAATTAAAAGAGTGGATACCCCAAAATCTAATTGGACTCAAAGCATGTATGGCTAGTCCAAATTTTTTTTGATTCTCATTAGTATTTCACAGGGTTTGAGAGGAGATTTTTTTAAAAATATCAAGGTTGGATCGTAAAACATATATTATGATTTTTATTATTATTACATATTTTTACAAAAAAACAAGTGATCGAATCACAAAGATCTTTACACATAAATCATAAATGTGCATTGTTAAGCTGACATTTTGGGTTAATAAGTTTCATCTAACTTCAACATCAACAGGGTTAAAAGTTGCCACTAACACGTTTTGAATTTGAACCCCTTTTTTAAAAAAAGTATCGCTTACTTTGTACCAAACACTTTACAAAAAGTCAATAATATTATGATCCAAAGTCCATATAGATCCAAACTTAGAGATCATTGCATAATTAAATTATGATTAGAATACATATATTCCAATTAGATTAATTGCCTATAAGATTCAAGATATTTACGAAAATGATGTAATTAACCTTTAGAGACTAGTCAAGTAAACATGATGATAATTAATACATTGTTTGTAAGCCTAGCGACATGAATACAAGGGTCAAGTGACAATTCATCGATTAGAAATAAGGAACTATTCGCCTACATTGAATTGATCATAAAATCCAAAAGGCTTCAAGAGAATAAACAAACGAACGACCTCCAACGACGAAGGAGAGAAGGAGACCATGATGTTCTTATATCTATAGATAAATAGTAATATACATTTAATATTTGATGGTTATGTAAGAAAAATAGATCAACTAGTTTAACAGTGTTTTCCATGCCATTGCCAGATTCAAGTTCAAAACTGGTTTAAAGAATGATATTTAGGCTTTGTGGAGTTGTCACAAGTATGTCAAAGATTGATTCTAATTTTGAATCGTATGACAAGAATGATAAACATTTTTTTGTTAAGGAAAAAAACAAAGGAAAATAAGACATATTACTACAGATAGAATAATAAAAAATGAATTAACATAAGAAAGAAATGGAAGGGCACATGTGAAAGAACGTGGGAAGGTTTGAGAGCATATGATTTGAGACATGGACATGGTAGAAGCTTTGATGCACTGTCACACTATTCACTAAGCCACTCTGTGTTTTTTGACTGCTTTTTACTCTCACCTCTTGTCTTTTATCCCATTATACACACCAACTCTTTGGAATCTATCTTTTTTTTTTTAAACTCTCACTCTCTCTCTCTCCCAACAAAAAATAATTTGTTAGAACCGTACTCTTTACATTTTGTAGATATATTCTAATTATATCGTATCTATATACTTAATTTATGCTCTAAGTTTAGGAATACAACGTAACTTATTTATCCAAGAAGAGCTCAATTGTTAAAAGTGGATTCGTTTCATAGATGAGAATCTAATTCACTATCTTCATTTTCATATCTCAAATCACAAGAAAGGAAAATGTTTGAGAAGAAGTTAACATTTGAGATAAACATATATAAGAACATAACTGTAAACTTGTTAAGGCACTTTAAAACTAAACCTAGCTTTAACGCCAAAATAAAATGAAACTAATTGTCGGCAAAGATTGGTAAATGTGATGGTACAAAAGAAATAAAGGAAATGAAAAGGGGGTGGGTTTCAGTCATTCATTGATGTGAATAATGCCATTTTGAATGTTGACAGTTCTGTTCTTGAATTTATTTCTATGAAAGACTTGTAATATTACCCATATCTAAGGGCACCCCAACGTTGAACAATCCTCTTTTTTTATCTCTTCATTTTTTCTGGTAGGAGTGCCCACCACCTATAGAATAAATATACATTGAATCCACAAATCTTACATTTTGATTATCATATTGTATAGTATATAGCAGCAATCTTACCATTAAAAAAGATCGATCATAATTTCCGAGCCAATATTGCTAAGATGTAGCATTTTATCATTATATAGTGTTAACAATTCAATTTTGATTGATATTCCATACCATTTTTTTTTCTGTAGAAAACTAGTATTGATGTAATAGTGATGTCACCTGAAGAGAAGATAGGTCACAATAATTTTTCTTGACCGATTAGCTTCCGTCAATTGAGTTACAAATATTTTGATTGATATCAAATATAAAAACAAAAACAAAGAAACAAAAGAGGCATGTGGTGATAATCATAAAAAAGTCCAGAGACATGACTAACTATGAGTACCAACAGTTCATCAATTGGTTTTATGTACTCAAGAAGTATTGGAATTATTGACACACATCTTAATTTTATATATTCGGAATTTGATGATTTTTGGAAGAAAAAAAATCCCAGAAGGATTTAGACATTAAAATCCATGAAAACGAGAAGTGTTCTAAACTATGACAAATACAAGACCGAGTTTATTAAGGTCTTGTGTATTCTTGTTACACTCTGAGCCCTGAGGGCCGGGCCTTTTTAGGTGAAAGATCGGGAAACTGCGAGTTCAAACTTCTTACGTAGCTGGGATTTAATTACGATTTCAAAACTATATAATTCATATATAGATTTCAAAACTGTAAAAAAGAGAGTGAAAGAGTCTGGCCATACTTACCATATCAATCTCTCAAGAAAACACTAATACAGCTAATTAAAACAAGTACATCTAGACCAATCTTTTAACACTGTTTCGTAGGATCTAGAACAAAGCAGTTAATAGATTCAGCAAGATTCGAAACAATATTACAGTTTTCATCAAATTTCATAAACCAAAGTAATAGAGAGCAGCCAGTATTTGGTAGCAATAAAAAAGCAGAGGAATTTGGGATTTTTTTACTTCAAAATATAAGCTGCTTTAAACAATTTTGATATATTTATCAACTTTTTTTTTTTTTGATATATTCCAATATTACCTTCTTATTTTACTCCACTTGTCCCACAGACAAAAATGTACTTTTATCGTTTTTTTTTGGTAAATCACCTTATAGATTTGTTAATGGTTTTCTTTTTACCATGCATGCAGTTGAAATACGAGATCACATCTAAGAAAAAATAATATTATTTTTACATTAGTTATTGGTTAAATTCTTTTCACATTAGTCGCTGTGTAAATTACCTCGCACACACACAAGACCATAATCACAAGTGTGAAGTCACAACGAATATCTATTGAGTTTGAGCCTCTTCATCCATCATATGAAAACGATCACAATGAAATGTTGTTGTAAACTTGTACGTATCCATTCCTCATTTCCTTGAGATTATTTAATATAGTTACATGTAGTATATAGTGTCCCCTTATGACGATTTCATTTCTCAATGAAACAATCATAAGATAAGCAATACCATATTAATTTTGTTTATAATTAATAAGGAAGATGATGAAGATCAGGATCAGGTTTATCAACACCGTCAACGTTCCTAAGCCAAAACGTCATGTCGAAGGAGGCAGCACCATTAGGGACATCTTCCATCACCGACTCTTGTCCCGGCGGAAAGAATATTCCGGTGCGTGGGTGTGGGACCCAGCTCTCCTCTTCGCCGCTAAATTTGAGATTATGGTCGGAAATATCTTCAAAGTAGTCGACGATCATCGGGTTTGATTTTGCAGCTTTGCTGCTTATCCCTGCTCGCCCTTGAAATTGCTTCCAACTCCTAAATCATCATTAATTATCACAAAATTACATTTACTTCTTTTTAAATTTGTTACACATTTTATAGCTTGTTATAGTGTGTATCAAAATTTTAGAAAAAATCTTTGGTAAGAAACTTGTTTTTTTTTTAACAACTGAATTGTAAGAAATTATTTTATGAATTTATTTTAGCTAGATTTGACAAAATGATAACTTTTTTTTTGGTAAAGTTAAAATTTCCAAAATAAAATATATGAAGAGAAAATTATATCTATTAAGCAATTAACTTGATGATTTATGTGTATGTGGGTACTGTCCACCTATGTTTTGTGGCTAATAGCATTTGATTAATGAAAATAAAAGAAGAATGATGAGAAAAGATATGGTTTTGACCTTAACAGCAGCTTTGGTGCTTTGGCGATCCCAGTTCTTCCCATCAACTGTGTATAAGCCTACGAAACTCAAATTGTTTCTAAATACTTTATTATGTTAATATGGAATCAGAGTATTTATATATTGATATTAGTACGAGTATATTTCTATCAATCTATAACTTGATCTTGTGTTCTGACATCTCTTTGGTCTATTCTATATATAAACTTCAGAAACTGTACGGGTAGAGAATCTTGAGAGTGGAGGAATAAGAGAAGAGGATAGTAATTTAAAAGTTATTCATCAGTTGTTCCTTGTTTTTTTGTTTGGTTAGCTTAAAAGTTGTTACTTGTAGTTTGAAAGAGTTTATAACGTGATCAATGTATTAAGAGATTCAACATAATTAGGAGAGTGGAATATTATGGAGGTATTTATTTTTAATGTAAATTTCAACATGTTTCTGTTTGAATTTTATATGATGTTTCGTCTATGGCATTTGTGAATAGTTTAGACTCGTTTATAAAAAAAAAGAATTTTGGTGTTAAAATATAAAGAAAAAAGTTAAAGAGTTTTGACTGCAAAAAAGTCTTCAAGAATATCAAAACAAAGTACAAAAGTGTTATTGTTTATTTAAATAAATTAATGTCGATTAATGAGTGCCATTGGTTCTAAAGAAGTTCCGAATTTAATCCGATTATGATACCGGATGGTGATTATATTGGAAGAAGTATATATGTTTCAACATCACTTGTATAGTTGTAGATGTTAATGCTTCTACAAAGAAAATCAAAGCTAGGTAAGAGATAAAAGAAACAAACCAGTACTTCAAAACAGTTAGGAAACTCTGATCATAATCAACAAAGTTTTAGTAGTACATGCATGAGGTTTATGCTATTTTCTTAAAGCTTTTTGATCTCCGACATTAAGAAACACTGAGCGGAGTTAATAAGTAATCAACTCAAAAAAATATGCATATCCTACAAGGTAAAACACAAAATCGCAAGTACAAATTAACTTGAAGGAGCTAAAACACCAATTTGCCAATTATACAGTGTAAAGATTAAGGACATTATGCCACAGTTGCCACTTCAAGGGCGTTATATATGCTATAGACAATATTTCGTGTTTGTCATTGCTACTTTCTTTACCAAAAGTTTGTGTTAACATAAACTATTTGAGTTTACATTACATATTAACATATACATTTTACTATTTATAAAATGTCGTTTCAGAAATGTCTTAAAATGCTGTTCATAAAATGTTTTAGTGTCGTGGTGGTTCCTTTTGTTTTGTTTTTTTGCTTATTTACGTTCCAAAAGTTTCACCATGGAACTTTATTACAATTTTGTGAACTGTACATACGTATGTATATGTGTATAAATAACTAAAATTTAGAGTACTTATTACTTAATTTGGTTACAACTTTTTTAATAGGAATCTTAGAATATATTCCGTAATGCACATTGTGCAGCTTCATAAGGAAAAATGCGAAATCCAATGGAAGAAATTAGTTTTGAAAAAAGGTGAAGCTGTTTTACGACAGACAAATTCAATTCAACTAATCCTTTCTTTTGTATATTTTAGTAAAAAGTTGCGAACAAACACTCAACATTGATCTTAATTAGTTATATATGCTACATACAATTGGTTGTTACATCTTATAACCAATCTTTATCAAAGATACCCACCTTCTGAAAAACATGCATTTTGTGGGGCTTACAAAGTTTTAAGAAACTATTCTATCCTAATACGTTACAATGACATTTTAGTAGTTATTCTAATCCAACGTATCATCGACCCAAATCCCTCCGGACTTTGAACAATTTTGAGAGCTATATTACTTATCACACCCAACAAAATATGAAGGAATAGTGGAAGGCAAATATACAGTATATAGTTTTGCAAGAAAAATCAAAACTACAAAAGTTCTAATCCGAAACTATAGAAAGAAACGTTAATTAGATGCCTTTGTTATTATTGGTGTTAGAACCTCTCATCTCAAGTTCTCAACCTCAGGTGCGAATCTTTTCAAACTTTTTTTTTGTTTTTCCTTATCATCGCTTCCTCTCGATGCGACATAAATTTAGAATTATGCTTTCAATTTATAACCTCTCAAGGGCAAAGTCTAGCTTTAACTAAAACCAAAAAAAAAAAAAAAAAAAATGGTTCAAGAAAGCTAAAGAAACGAAAAAGCATAAATGATTTATCATATGATTTTTATGTTACGCTTATCATAAAACCTATAAAAATATAGTCTTAACATTGTTTTTATCTCTCAAGACAATTTCCTCCCAAAAGAGCTAGCATAAGGACACATATTTTTGTAAAGAGACTCTACAAGAACGTCAAGATATACATTAGATTCTTTTTGTCATCATTTTGAGCTTGATGTTTCGAATCACATTCATTACATAAAATAGCAAGTAATGAGTGATGTAGCCATTTGTGGTTTTAATTGAGTCTTTGCCTTAAGTAAGTAACCAAAAGCTGCAGAAACATATTATATGGTAAAGAGTAAAAACATGACTCCAAAAGGTCCAATAAGCAAAGAGAAGCAGAGAAGATGTCGAAGCAAGAAACCTAAAGCGACTGTGCAACTGTTTTAAACTCAAGAATTGGAATTAGAATTTGGGCAGAAATCAACAAAAAATTGAATGAATTTACTCACGTTTTTACAAATTATAACCATAAGCAATACATGTTTGGACACTTGACTCAGGTACAAACCCTCCTGCTTCTACACTCTTTTTGTTCTGTTTTCTGTACTATAATTCAAAGCTGAACAAGACATAAATAAATTTCATTCTTAATTACAACTGTACATGACTTACCATGCGCTTTTAAAGACTTGTGCAATAAATTAATCACACACTTTTGTTGGTGGGGATCATGGGAGAAGGCTAGCAGCAGACTCATCTCCATGTTCTTCATCCAACTGTGACTCTGATGAAACTCCTGAAACTGGTCTTGTTTCCTCCGGGATAAATCTCGCCCACTGCTTCTCCTTAACGAGTGTTAAGAATGGGTACAAGCAGAATCCAAGAACTATGATCACACCGCTGATCAGAAATGTCTTCGGGGCGGCCAAAACCATCACAAGAATGACAAGCAAAGAAGGAGGCAGGCACAGCATTGAAACTCCAAAGGTGTTTAAGGGAACTCTATAAGGTCGGTGAAGATCCGGTTTCTTGATCCTTAGTTTGACAAAAGCTGCGAACTCAAGAAGCATTCCTAATGCGTACAAGAAATTCAGAAACTCTATGATCTCTTGAAAGCTCATCCATGACAAGAATATGACTCCTGTAGCTGAGCACAGAATACTGATTGTTGGTGTCCCATACTTTGACCTGCAAACACAAACAACGTTCAACCGAGTATTTTTCAAGGGCATAACCAAAAACACACTCATGGGGATTAACTAACTGACCTCTGAGCAAAAAATGCAGGGAGCATCCCAATCTCACTCATACCGAGAAGCTGAAAAGCATCACTACTCATTTCAGCTTCAAACAATCCAAGATTAGACATTGCAGCAGCAGCTTGTATCCATCCCTTGAGCCAGACACCTCCAATAAGCATTCCAACCTCAGCAAAATACCCATCACTCCATTCTCCAGAAGTGGATGAGCTTAAAGCTCCAGTCCCTGCCATGAGGGGAATCAAATATGACCCCATGACCAACAAAACCGCTCCAAACAAAGCCTTTGGAAACGTCTTCCCGGGTCTATCAACTTCTCCTGCAAGAGTACTAGCTTTGTCCCAATAGTTCAGATTCCAAAACATAGTATTGAAGTAGCCTCTCCAATTAATCTTCTGAGTATCAACAAACAACCAACGCTTAGGCCTGATATTAGGAACCGCAAGCAAAGCCATAACAACGAAAGGACAGAGCGAGAAAACCGCAAGCACAACAGCTGAAAAACCAACAATATGCAATCCTCTATAGTTCAAATACGTCAGTGAGAATGTAATCACCAACAGAGCAGGAACACGAGCTGCTACATGATCCAAAACAGGGAACGAATGTTTCAAGTAATCAAGAAACAATACAGGGTATAAAGCATTGTCCATAACACCACTGAACCATTTCCAAAACCCTTCTTGGAATCCCCAAAATGGACCAAAAGCTGAAGAGATCCAAACCACGTAGCCACCATTCTCAGGGAAGCTTGTAGCGAGTTCTGCTGTGACCAGAGCTTCGGGTATACTCCAAATCAGAGGGAAAATCAAGAAGCCTAAAAGGGCTAAGAGAGGACCACCACCTGATTTCACAGAATCCTCCACACCAAAAGGTCCACCAGAAACTTCATAGAAGATGAGAAATACCAGAGGCAACAGTGTCAGCTTTGGACTTGGTTTTGGCTTAGAGCTGTTTTCATCGTTTACGATTGTCTCTTCTTCACCCATCAAACAAATATCACCGACAGAGAGACAGAGAGCTCTCGGTGATTCTGTCAAAAACAAACAAAAAGATACTTTTCAGTAGAGATTTTGGATGGATTCAATAAAAATCAATCCTTTCCTTAAGAAAACATCAAAAATTTAGAGACTTTAGAAAGTCTCTGTTCAAAAGTCAGAGGAATTGCAAAACAGAGTGTCAAATTAATCAATGGGTGGTTCTGTTCGAGAGAATTAACCTGTAGATCGAAGTGAGCTTGGTACAATGGATCTCTGAATGGCTCTCTCTTTCTCTGATGAACCCTTCAAAATTGGAAGGAGATGAAATTGACTGGAAAGATTAAGCTGAACAAGTTATCATCTCAGATTCAAAGATTGGAAAATGACGTTTGATCAAAAATATCATTGTATAGTTGTTATTGGCGTAGGACTTGGACTTGCATTAGTTTTGTTAAGTAAAGACGCCACATGGCTCCACCACTACTACCCCATCACTCTACGACTTCGTCAACTTTTGCTTCCCTTGTTTTCATGATAAACAAATATCATTAGTCTATACAATAATTAATTATATTTTTATTGTCACGTGAAGTACATTTTCGGTTTAGCAGCTCACTGGCTCCATGAAGACTGTCCGGTCTAACCGACCAGTCACATGCATTACATCGTCGAATGTTCTCTCTTGCTGTTGTAAAGGTCGTCGTAGTACTATATATGTCTAATCGCCTATGGAGCCAAAGGAAACAAGGAGATCAATAATCTGTGTCCTTTAACATTTTCTTGCATCATCTCCTTTTCATTCACTTACTCTGTTTTTTCTTTTTTCTTTTGTCATTGTCCTTTGAACAATAATAGTCAATCATGTTAAGAGATTTAGTTAGAAAGAAAGTAGTAGCAGTATACTGCTGGAAAATATATTAACCTCCTAGGTGTTAGAGGTTTTGAACAATATAAGTGTTAGAACTAGGAATGAAAAAGAAACACAACTTGTTGATGTGCTTGGCGCTTGCTCTGTTTTGGAAATGAATTCCATTTGACTAATATTGTAGCAATAGTATTTCCTTCTTTTTTTTGCGTATGGCGGTAAAAGTTTTTTTTTTTATGTCGGTAAAATTTAGTTACGGTATTTTTCTATATATTTATAAGAGTGGGCAAGGGTGAAAGTTAGAAGTCCCTAATTTATATCACAAGCTTGTTCGTTAATAACCCTAATTCTCTATGTGTATGACTATGATGTCCGATATCTCGCAGGATTTGTTAGAGGAGATTCTCTCTAGGGTTCCAATAACATCTCTGAGAGCAGTGAAATCTACTTGCAAACGATGGAAGGATTTATTGAATGATCCGAGCTTTTCAAAGAAGTATGGTGGTAAACGAGACAACGAGTTTCTGGCGATCATGACGAGTGGTAGTAGGGCTTCTTTAATGAGCGTAAATCTCCATGGACCTCGTGACAATAAAGACTTGGAAGATCCTTTTATAAAGCAAATAGGTGAACTTAATCAAGACCAGATATTTAAAGTGTTTCATTGTGATGGTTTATTGTTATGCATCACCAATGAGGATAATACTAGGCTCGTGGTATGGAACCCGTATTTGGCACAAACCAGGTGCATCCAACCCATCGACAAATTCTACATATATGATTGGTATTGTTTGGGCTACGACAAGGACAAAAACCACAAAATTTTAGTGGTTTATTCCCCTATGTTTGGCCGCATTGAGTATGAAATCTACAGTTTTTTGTCTAAATCATGGATAGTTCTTAGTTTCCCTACCGATTGGCAGATATCGCGTGATGAATGTCTGTCTCTGAAAGGAAATACTTACTTTATTGCTTATAAAAAAATGGAAGTGGAAGAAGTAGGGTTTCAAGAATTTTTACTCTGTTTTGATTTTACAAATGAGAGATTTGGACCGCTTCTCCCTCTTCCATTCCAATGTTATAATCAAACTTCTCTAGTTCTATCTACTGTTCAAGAAGAGCAGCTTGCAGTGTTATGTAAGAGGTGTGATGCATATGAGACGAAGATATGGATTACAACAAAGATTGAGCCCAATGCAGTGTCGTGGAGCTACTTCTTAAAATTTGATTTCAAGGTTGATATATCTGGTGGCAGTTTCTTCGTTGACGTGGAAGAGAAAGTAGCAGTGCTTTTTTGTATAAACAGAGAAAAAGAAAAAGGCATCAACAACAAGACATACATGATTGGAGAGGATGGATACTACAAAGAAGTGGATCTCGGAGAATCTAACTGGTGTCCATCTATGTGCTCTTATGTTCCAAGTTGTGTGCAAGTCTGAGTAATGTCGAGTATTAAATCTACCAGAATGTTATTTGTTTCTTGCATTTTCTTTTCATTCATTTACTCTTTTTGGCTTTTCATTCTTATAAATTACTGATTTAATTAGTTGATGAGACAAAAACTTGATTCTCGAAATAATTGTTTCTTGTTGGCATTTATTGGTAGCCACATTGCTTAGAAGAGTCCTTCAAATTCCCAATAACCTTTTGTTACTTTCTTCTTAGTCAATTCTTTTAAAAAAGACAGACAATTCATATGATGGAGGTGTCCTAAGACAAAGAGAGGGTGTCACGTTACAAAAAAAAGGATCGCTTTTGCGGCGACTCATTTAATGATTTAAACTCAGTCGATATCTATTTTGTAGTCGCTGCCAACCAAGTGCCGAACAGGGTCATATGTCAAATAACATAGTCTCTTAGCTCTTACAAAAAGACTGCTGAAAACTATATTAGCCTCCTAAGTGAAACATAGCAAGTGTTGAATTAAATAAGAAAAACAAATGTTGTGCCTGCTCTGTCTTGGAACAGAGCAAAAAATGCTTCTCGTTTCAGTTCCAGAAAATTTCTTAGCTTAAAGAAAAAACTCAATCGAGAATCCCATTACTAATTTTAATTCAGTAGCAACAACAGCTTTTTTCATGATATTTATTAAAAAGTGGAACGTTTTATCTAAGGAACCAAGCTTTACAAAGAAGCATTGTGGTAAAGCATCTGGTGATCATGTTGAATGATTTTAGGGCTTGTTTAATGAGCGTCAACCTCCATGGAATCCATGACCACAAAGACTTGGTAGATCCATCTATAAAAGAGTATGTAATTCATTTGTTAACGAACGTCTTTCACTGCGATGGCTTGTTGCTATGCGTCACTAAGGACAGCACTAGCCTCGAGGTGGATCAAACCAAGAAGTAGTTACCACAGACTAGAAAGGTATGCTCTTGGATACGACAACAACCGTAACCACAAAATATCGAGGTATTTATTTATTACGATCACAATGTTGCGCAACGAGTTCTTAAGTACGAAATCTTCGATCTTAAGTGTAACATATGAACGGTTCTTGATGTCACTCCTGGTACTGGTATATACTAAACTATAGTTTTCGGGGCGTGTCCGTGAAGGGTAACAATTACTTTGTTGCTCAGGAAAGATTGGAAGGAGTGATGACAAATGTTTCACTTTGCTTTGATTTTTACAAACGAGAGTTTTGGACCGAACATGCATCTGCCGTTTGAATCTTATCCTGACGATGCTGTGACTCTATCTTCTGTTAGAGAAGAAAAGCGTGTAGTGTTATTTAAGAGGTCGAATGCATGTGAGATGGAGATATGGATTACAACTAAGATTGACCCAACGCGGTGTCGTGGAGCTACTTCTTGAAACTGGATAGGTCAGTGTTCAATGAAAGATTGAGGAATATAGATGTGAGCTTATTCGTGGACGAGAAGAAGAAAGTAGCATTGGTTTTCTGTAAAGACAGAGAAGATTGGACCAACTTCACAGCTTATATGATTGGAAAGGATGGATACTACAAAGAAGTGTATCTCGGAGAATCTACTACATCTTGGCCATTTGTGTACTCTTATATTCCAAGTAGGCCCGGTCTCTACAAGGATGGTTTTTTGTTTAGTTTCTTGCATCTCTTTTTTAATTCATATATTAACTCTTTGGATTTTCTTGTTTAGTAGTCAGTCATTTAGAACAAACATGCATTACATTTAGATTCTAAAGATTTGCCTTCATTTGGATCCGCCTTTATGATAAGCACTAACCTCAAATATTGCAAGGGTATAAAATTTTCTCTGTTTGAAGTTAAATGCCTCAAAGCACAAAAGACCTTGTGATGAATTGTCGATGACAGACAAAGAGACTTTCTTGATTAACTAGTCTTCTTTAGGATCCAAGAAGAATAACAGATTTTCTCCTGTCTGTTATTGTATATAGTTCGTGTGTAAGAATTGCTTATCTGATCACGGAAACAGTACCCTAGCTAGTTACGTTTATCTCTGTTGCAAACTTTTTAAATGTTTAGTGGTGAACTAATTTTGAAAAATTCAAATGAAAAGGGTTGTTTTTGTTGTGGGCTTTCATTTAGTGGCCTAATTCTAAGAAGATACCTTGAAATGGTCGGTGCTGGTTTCATTCTATTCCATTAATATGATGGTTCCTGCTACATGCACAACATTTTAGTAACCCACCATTCTTTTCTTCACATTCTGGAAAATAATGCAGAAACTGAGATTGGTGCTCTGGTCCTTAGCCATGGCAAATATAAGCTAATGTGAGTTTCTTCATCGACCAAAGAGTAGAAAATCGCTGTGGTCTTTCATAAGAACGAATATAAAAAAAACATGTTAACCTCCTCCAAATGCATCACAGCTTATAATTTTTGTTATCACTTAGTCACATTAATACATTATCATACTTTAAAAATTTTGGATAACAGCACATCGACAAGCTAGTTTAGTAGAAATCACAAAGCATAATTTCAACTCTGCAAAGTTCTGATTTTAAAATTCGTAAATTTTTTACAGTTTTAATACCGAGAGCTTATCATATAAAGTCATGGCTCATTATTAATGTCGTTATTTTCGGATTTCTCTTTAATTGGCTAAAAAGCAAATAAATTAGGTAATTTAAATTCAGCTTAATTAGCCAATGAAAACAGAGTTAATGCAAAAGTTCATCAAACCTCCGAAAAAGCGAAAATTAAAAAAGATGAGCTCATCAGAATACCCCAAATCCAGAAACCCCACCCTTTCTTCAATTCTCACATCTCTCTCTCTTCGCTCTGAAGCAAAGACAAATATGCAAAATCCTCTCTGAACAAAATTCACTTTGGATTTGCAGAATTTATTTGCTCTAAGTTAGAGTGAGGAGAAGCAACTGCCAAATCTCTGTAATGCACTGTGAAGATCTCGAAGAACAACAAGACGAAGAAGAAGACGAAGCAGCGAGACATTTCTCGTAGATAATGGTGGCTGCGATTCCTCAAGGAGCAGCAATTTCCAACACCGACTCTAAGAATCCTCCACCTCGAGATCGGCAAGACAAACCTCAGCTCACAGCTAACAATGGCGGACTACAACGAAGACCTAGAGCTGCTAAAAATGTCCCCTCACGCTACTTATCCCCTTCTCCTTCACATTCCACGACGACGACGACGACCACTGCTACATCTACTTCGACTTCGTCTTCTTCGTCTGTGATACTGAGGTCTAGTAAGCGATATCCTTCCCCTTTGCTCTCTCGCACGACGAATTCTGCTTCTAATTTGGTTTATACGCCTTCCTCGTTACCTAAACGGTCTCAATCGGTGGACCGTCGTCGTCCGTCGGCAGTTTCTGACACCCGAACGGAAATGTCGGCGGCGACGAAGATGCTTATCACTTCTACGAGGAGTTTATCTGTTTCCTTTCAAGGAGAGGCGTTTTCGTTTCCGATTAGTAAGAAGAAGGAGACTGCCACGCCGGTTTCTCACCGGAAATGTACTCCGGAGCGGCGGAGAGCGACACCTGTTCGAGATCAGCGGGAGAATTCAAAGCCGGTGGATCAGCAACTGTGGCCTGGTGCTTCTCGGAGGGGAAGTTCTGAATCTGTTGTGCCGAATTCGCTTTCTAGAAGCGTGGATTCTGACAGTGATGATGGGAGGAAGCTTGGATCTGGCTTTGTGGGAAGGTCAATGTTGCAGCATTCGCAGAGTTCTAGGGTTTCTGGTGATGGGAGATTGAATTTAGGTTTTGTAGGAGGTGATGGAATGTTGGAAATGAGAGATGAGAACAAGGCAAGACAAAGCACACATCCAAGATTGGCTTCTAGCGTTTCGTGTGACTTTACTGCATCTGATACTGATAGTGTTTCATCTGGTAGTACTAATGGTGCGCATGAATGTGGTTCTGGTGAGGTTTCTAAAACAAGGAGCTTGCCGCGTAATGGTATGGCTTCTACTAAATTCTGGCAAGAGACTAATAGCAGGTTAAGGCGGATGCAGGATCCTGGCTCACCTCAATGTTCTAGCCCAAGTTCGAGAATCAGTAGTATCTCATCAAAGTTCAGTCAATCGAAACGGTTCTCTAGTGATAGTCCGTTGACATCATCTCCTCGTGGTATGACTTCTCCAATAAGGGGTGCTACTCGCCCTGCTTCACCAAGTAAGCTTTGGGCAACAGCTACATCAGCTCCAGCTAGGACATCATCTAGTCCTTCTCGAGTGAGAAATGGAGTTTCTGAACAAATGAATGCTTATAACCGCACCTTGCCTTCAATTCTTTGTTTCTCTGCTGATATTAGGAGGGGTAAAATTGGGGAGGATCGTGTTATGGATGCCCACTTGTTGAGGCTTCTGTATAACCGTGATCTGCAGTGGCGGTTTGCCAATGCGAGGGCAGACTCCACTCTCATGGTACAAAGACTGAGTGCAGAGGTATCCTTTCTTTTAGATTACCGCATTAATGCTTAATAATTGAGTTTATGATTGTGTCATGTGTGTGCCTGCTGATTGTAATTGTCTTTAGTTAGCCACTGCAGCAGACTTAGGAAAATCATTATTGGTATTTTACTTTTAGCCACTGATGCAATGCAAATGCTTAAGCCTCTAAAGTACGCATTTCTTTCGTGATAATGCTAGAAACACGATTTGTATTTTACCAACAGGGAAGACTTATTAATACTTCTCTGGTAAGAGGAGATCTGATGCTAAGCCTCTTGGACCTAGAATAGTGTTTAATTTAGTTTCTACGTTTTGGATTGTGCTGCATGCTAACTTTTGCCTGATGCTGATGTGATGACATAGATGAAAATATGAATGGAGTAAGCATTAACACAGTTATGAAGTCTAGATATCGTTATGATAGGATACTCTTTTAGAAAGTTGAGTTATTGATTTTGTCCAATAAACTAGACACATTCTGGTGAACTCATTTTTTCTTTTCTTGACAGAAAATCCTGTGGAATGCATGGGTATCAATCTCGGAATTGCGCCATTCTGTCACTCTGAAACGGATCAAGTTGCTCTTGATGAGGCAGAAACTGAAACTAGCTTCCATCTTGAAGGAGCAGGTGAGAATATGAACTTCTAGCAACTTCATAATTTTAATTCTTTGAACAAGAAACTTTTTCATGTTTATATTCTTAGCTTAAATTTAGTGGCACCATTCAAGTTTTGAGACTAAACAAGTATCTTCAGGAATGTGGCTTAGTATTTCTAAAAAAACTTCTTGTTATAATGGAAAAGTAAATTGAATACAATTAAGTACTGCCAAATGATAACTGCACCGTTACGATCTTACAAGTGAATGTGGTACATTTTTCTTAGTTCTGCTTCTGTGGAAGTTATTATCTTGATTGCTTAAAATCATCATCTCATGGCATTCTGAATCTTAGACAAGGAAGCACGTTAAGAAACATGAAAGCATATTTATTTCAAAATTCAAAAGTTTTTTTAATTGCTGACATTCACTTGTAAAAAAGAGAGATTATGACATATTCATAGAAAAAAAAATGACATTCATAGAAATGTTTTTTAAAATGTTGTAACCTTTTTGAGACTGACGAAATAATTGTATTTGGGAATTGTAGATGTGTTATCTAGAAGAATGGTCTCTTTTGGACAGAAATCACTCAAATTCTTTGTCAGGAGCAACTGAAGCCTTGAAAGCCAGCACACTTCGTCTTCCAGTTAGTGGTAAAGCCGTGGTGAGTGCTTCTTCGCCTGACCGTGATATGTTTGTTTTGTCTTATTTTGTATCCTTAAGTAGTGAACATTAGATTCTTTTTTCTGAATGCGTTTAAATGATTTTTGTGTTGTTAGGTTGATATTCAAGATCTCAAGCATGCTGTTAGTTCAGCGGTTGATGTCATGCACGCTATGGTGTCTTCAATATTCTCACTTACATCGAAGGTAAATACCTTGTCTCGGTGATTATAACGTGAATGTTGACTAAGGAAGCTTATCCTCTCATTGCTCTTCTGTGCCATTTCTGTTTTGCGTCGGAGAATAGAATATTAGAATGCAATATATAGCTACGACGTACTGCAGAAGTATCTCCATGACCATGATAATACAGAAAGGCATACAAATACTTGTCTCCTTGCCACCTTTGTCATAGTGGTTATTGTAAGATAGAAAGTTGAAACTCAGAGTTTTAGTTGCTGGTACAAAGCCGGTTTTAGCTCTGTTCAGAGAACCCGGTTGTCTGACAATGTACTTGTCTAGATTTGTTTCTATATGAATTGCTTGTGTTTTCTGAACCATACTTTGAATCCTCTTATCTGGGTGCATTTTGTTTTTCTGTCATTGGTAGGTGGAGGAAATGAATTCAGTAATGGCAGAAATGGTGAATATCACTGGAAAAGAAGAGGTTTTGCTCGAACAGTGTCAAGGATTCTTAACAAGAGTAGCAGCAATGCAGGTTTGAATGCTCTCTCTGCTTTCTGCTTTTGCCTTTTCCTCCTGCTCAGCTTTTATAAGCAAAAGCATGCCTCTTGCTAGGTTACGGACTGCAGCATGAAGACGCACATAATACAACTTAGCCGGCTATAAACCAACCTGACTTCACAACTGTAGAAACTGATCTCCTCTGCGTTTACACGACTACTCACGCCACTTCACAACCTGAATGGTTTCTAACAACGTTTTACATTCCCACGGCCTTCTCTCGGAATCTCAAAACCGCCTTTATCGTTTTCAACCGGATCAAGGTGTGCTGTCTCGAGATATCTGTTTCACTGCACTCCGGATTCAACGTTTTTTAAATGTAAGTTCCTGCATTGGAGAATTACAGAAGAAAGGTGAAAGAATAGAATGTGGTGTTTAGTTTTACCTATGAATTTAGTTTAATTGTATACAGAAAAAGCTTCTAAATAGATCATTGACTTTTGTTCTCAAATGAAGAAAAAAAATGTACATAATGAAGATATCAATCTCTCTTATTTAGAGTTGGATTTCTTGCTGTTTCTTATTTCCCATGTGTCGCGTTCCTTCCTTTTGTGTGTACACTTCTTGTCGTTTTTATGTGCCCGCATCAATGCGTCTTTAGTACGTGATTGTGTCATTGTGTGCTAAAAGAATAAGACAAGTGACGTCATTCTTTTTATTTGTTTTTAAGTACACAACCAACAGAGACACAAAGACTTGGTGACCAAGGATCGATTCTTTTTTTAATAAAAGAAAATAAGAACAAAAAATAATGTTTGGATAAGATTATAATTGGCAACACGCCAAGAACATCACAGTTTATATGCAAAACGACACGAATGGAATGGATTCAATTGATAATATTGTTTAGTACTCCTGAAAATCTTGATCAATATGAAGTCTAAAATCACTACCTCCTAGCCTTTTTATACTTGTCATACACGTAAATTCTTAACTCTAGCTCTCTTTTATTCCATTTTTGGGTTCACTAGTATTTACAAATTATTTATTATTTCCAGATTAATTATTATTTCAATCAAACAAAAATAGTATAGTAGTGTTCTTTTGGTGTAAGATATCTCAGCACCGCCAAACCAAAATAGCAATCACTTTATACTTAATTAGAATATGCTTTTTGGTGAAAATTAAGTAATGTTGGAGAACATAGACTTCAACGAAAACCTATGTGGTTCTTTTACATTTGCGACGCGTATTAATAATGACCTATACTTAATAACGTGTTTTGTTCCTGATTAGTAAGATTAGGTAGAACCGTACACGAGCCAATACACTTTCTAGTTTTCTGGTTTAGTCTTCTTTCCTCTTGATCATTTCTTTTAACAAAGCAAAACAGAAAACGAATATATGTTTGGTACACTATCAATTAATTAGAGTGATAACTTGAAAAAAACAATTAACTTCCTAAAATCAAACTAACAACGCTACACTAAATAAATTAGATGGTAGAAGTTAGGCTCTAATTAATGTTTTTAAGCACAAACCTAAGAACCAATACCCAGGTTCGTGGTCACATCTGTATTAATGATTCGATATAATCAATTTCTAACAAAATTAAGTAATGATGCATGCATTGTTGCTAACAAGCATGTGCAATTAATTTATGATTTAATACGAATAAAGAAAAGAAGCTAAGGCTATACACTATAGTTTTAGTGGCCAATAACCATATCGGAAGGTATGACAAAGAATATAAAAACAGTTTTCTGAAAATTGTAAATTGTTATTTATGGACCAGATTAAATAATACATGTGCTAAATACTAATGAAGGCAACGAATCCCACATGGAAGGATTCTCGTTTCCCCAACTATTTCTGCTCTGTGTTCCCACACATAATGCCACGCAATATTTATACAGAGTGGACTGATCAAGAGATTAGTTACCAAAATAAATAAGAAATTCTGACTTAATCAATCATCAAATTTTTGTATCAACCCCTAACAATATACCAATATTCAATCCAAATCAGAACAATTAAAAATTTGTAACTAAAAAAATGAAAATGAAACTATGGTTGTAACGAAAAAAATCACACAAGAATTAATAGTCGAGTATTAGATTTTTAAAGATAAATCTTCTTTCTTGATGACTTGGTCGTGATCGGTCAACAAAAGCGGTTTTTTACCGGTCAACGGACTCAAGATCTCTTCGTCGACGATTGGATTGTGATGAAGGCTGAGTTCAGGTAACGCCGGTAGGTTTAGATCGATGAATCCACGGTGGCTCCTTTCTTCCGATACCGTGCTCGACACGCTTCCACTGTGACTGATTGATTTGCTTCCTCCTCCTCCTCCGCCGCCGAGGTTGCCTTCGTAGTGACAACGTTTGTGACCGCCTAAAGCTTGACCCGTCGGAAACACTTTATGACAGATTGAACACTCGTGGATCTTTCCGGAGGCAGCAATCGGATGTTTTTCTCCGGCGACGATGGAGATGGTCGGAGCTGTTGAATCATCGGCGGTTGTTGAGATTACGGTTGGTGGTTTGATTCGGTGACTTGCTTTGTGACCGCCTAAAGCCTGATAGGAAGGAAACGCTTTTTCACAGACGTTACACTTGTACGGAAGGTTCTTTGATTCTGGCGGCGGCGTTAACGATTGCGACTGTTGATGAAATCGCGTTTGCGACGGTTGATCTTTAGCGAGCATGAGGAGACAAAGAGCGAGATACTCTTCTTCCGTAAGATCTTGATTCTGGGATTTGGGTCGAGATCGAGGCGGTGAGGAAGAAGACGAAGAAGGGCTGTGAGAACGCTGACGTTTGGAGCGTTTGCGTTTAAGCCACGGCTCAATGAAAACGGCGTCGTTCATCAAATCTTCTTTCGTTTCGATTCTGGTGAAAGAAGAAGTTGGAGTGTTCATCGCTTCGAGGGCCATGATCAGATGAATCTTCTTCTAACTGTTGGATCAAAGGATCAGAAATTTGAGAGAAAAGTTGAGAGTTTTTAATCGCGAATATGGTGAGAGATAGAGAGAAGGAAATTAGAGAGTGAAGTGCTTAAGAAATGTTTTGGACTTGTTGTTTTTATATGGAAACCACGTGGCAGATGTGTTTTTAAGTCGGTCAAATTTTTATCTTCTTTTTTTTTGTCAATATACTCTCTATAAGAAACCTAACACTATAGTGTAAACATGGAAGAAAATTTCACAATGTTTAAATTGGATTATAGTATCAACAAATATGATTTTATTAGTATTCTTATTTTAAAGCATTTTTTGATAATATATTATCTATAGCATATTTAGCTTTAGATATGTGTCAGATATATATCTGATAGAAAATTATTTTAGACTTATCAAATCATATATATTTTGTTATCTAATTTTGAGAGATTTATGGAAATAATCACTTAAAAGTAAGTACCAAACCAGCAATGGTAAACCAAATTTGACCAAAAGGAATAAAGAGAAATTTACTGTAAAATACCGGGTTGTTTTTGGTCACGGCTGACCTAATAAGTTTTGGTCATCAAAGAGTGAGAGACCGGTTCAAAGTCAATAACCAGAAAAGTAACAAATTGGTAAACCCGCAAATAGATTTTAGCTTATATTAAACAATTAAAAAAAGAAGCATACCTTTCCCGTGGAGCTGACTTATGTGTTAGCTACGCGCCACGAGTCGTGTGGGTCACGCCTTAAACCAAACGCGTACACGCCTAATTACGTTTTTTTTTGGTACTAATCTTCTTGAAGATTTATCAAATTTTCTAGATTTTTTTAAATTTATTATCTCTTATCATGAATCATGATCTTATCTTAATTATTTATTAATCACTCTTCCCATGCTAATCTATAGCAAATAAATCGATAAGATTCGTTTAATAAAACACCTGGATTCTACCCGAAAAATACGTAGGGAATAAATTAACGGAAAGAAACAAATCGGAATTTTTGTTTTCAGAAAAGAAAAAAAGAATGTTGAGCTAACTTCAGTGGAGTTGAGTGTAGGTGAGGTAAAAATTGGGTGAGGCATGGCGTACCGTATTAGTAACTAAAACGGGGCGTGATTATAGGACACGTGGGAGTTCCGTTACCACTTGTAAGGCCCATGTCACTTTTGTTGTTATACCCAACAAGCAAAAAAAGTGGACGTAATTTATCCAAACGCGTTGGCGGAGACGTCACGTGGCAATTTATACACGTGTCACTTCGATTGCGCAGACAACATCTTCTCAGGAAACGCAGTTTTAGACGTTTTCTCTCATTCAGATTCTATACTCTTCTTACCTTTTTGGGCTTGCAAGGTTCTGTATAATATGGGCTTTATTAGCCCAATCATCTCGAAATATGTAAGTCCGTATCAGACATCTAACGGCCCATCTTCGTTGAACTCGTGTTTTACATGATTCATTTTGGATCATTGAAGTTTCGACCATTTCGCTAATTCGAATTCAAATAAAATAAAATTAGTTTTTCTGTTTGGATATGTAGAGTAGATCTAATCGACCCTTGTACTTCTGCAATTTGAATTCAAAATTTAAACCACTCTACTTTTGAATCTCTCTCTCACTAAACCTAGAAAGTAGAAAACCCTAGCATTTGTGATCTTCAACGGGAAAAATGACGACTGTGACTCCGTCCGCCGGTCGTGAGCTCTCGAATCCGCCGTCCGACGGCATTTCTAATCTCCGATTTTCTAATAACAGTGATCATCTCCTCGTTTCTTCATGGGATAAGGTTAGTGAAACACCTCATTTGCTCTTTGACTGATTTGATTCGAGTCCTCTCTTTCCTTCATCTGAAGTTTTTTTTTCTGTTGTTCTGCGTTTGTTGAATCTAAGCGTGTGAGATTGTATGATGTGAGCACCAATTCGTTGAAAGGAGAGTTCTTACATGGCGGAGCAGTACTCGATTGCTGTTTTCACGATGACTTCTCCGGCTTCAGTGTTGGCGCTGATTACAAAGTCCGACGGTATTGTCTCTCTTTTCTCTCAGTCATGTGAAGAGACTGTTGGCATAATAATGTTTCCCCTCAGGCTAATTTAACATTGGCTGCTCAGAAGTTGTTGATTTTACTGCGATTTTTTCTTCATATTTTGTCACTGTGACGGCTATGGAATCTTTCTACATTTAGCAAATGCCTTGAATCCGTTGTATAATTTCCTTAATTTATAAGGTTTCATCTGGTTATACTGCAGGATTGTATTCAATGTCGGCAAAGAGGACATTTTGGGGACACATGACAAAGCAGTGCGATGTGTTGAGTATTCTTACGCTGCGGGTAGGTAGAGTGGTACTCTTTATGCTAGTTTGAACTTCAACACTGACGATTTCTGGTGCTTTTAAGTTCTAGAAAACTCATAGCTAACCAGTTTTTGTTATATGACTCTGATGATGGATGATTTAATACCTTAGCTGTCTTGGACAGTGAACTTTGTTCCCTAATCTTTTGTAATGTAACTATATCTGGAACTCAGATATTTTGATTTCAGCATTTTGTTTTTTTACACATTATGTTTATTTTGTGATGTTACAGGACAAGTGATCACTGGATCTTGGGATAAAACAGTTAAATGTTGGGATCCAAGAGGCGCTAGTGGGCCTGAACGCACCCAAGTGGGAACATATTTGCAACCAGAACGTGTTTACTCTATGTCTCTTGTTGGACATCGTTTGGTAGTGGCTACAGCAGGAAGGCATGTAAACATCTATGATCTCAGAAATATGTCTCAGCCTGAGCAAAGAAGGGAGTCTTCACTGAAATACCAGACGAGATGTGTGCGTTGTTATCCTAATGGAACAGGTTAGATGACTGACATATTGTTTCTGTCCTTGCTAATTTTTTCTTCCAATTCCAAAGTATACTCTCAGTTCCTCTTCTTCCATACCAATGAATTTCGGAAATTGAAAATTTACAGGCTATGCTCTTAGCTCTGTTGAAGGAAGGGTTGCAATGGAGTTTTTTGATCTGTCAGAGGCTGCTCAAGCTAAAAAGTATATTCCTTGTGTTCTTCTTTTCTCTTTTCCATGACTTTGACTGACAAATGTATTTGAACTTATTCTCAGATATGCTTTCAAATGTCATCGGAAATCAGAGGCTGGAAGGGACATTGTTTACCCTGTAAATTCCATTGCCTTCCATCCAATGTGAGTTCTTGTCTTAGAAGGAGCCCAACTGTTTCATAGATTTCTATATTTACTACTTTTTCAAAACACAAGAAGGTTAAGATAATACTCCAACTAAATAAGAAAGTAGGAAAAATATTTTCGTGTAAAGTTGTTCAGCCCTTGTCTGCTGATTGATATGTTAAAGATGAAATTCTAATGATGAAGAGAACAAATCGACTTGGAAAGCTGCTTGGATGCTTGGTCTGAGAACTTATGGGATATAAGAGCAAATGAACTAATGCTAATATGCTGTGTCTGTAAACAGTTTCTGTAATTAGACAATATGTTAGCTTATGCTTTGTCTGAGAACTAATGGGAAAAATACAATGCTGAGAAATATCTCCTGTATAGCTACTTTCCTGTGTAATCATCTGAGATTTTTAATTGCAGCTATGGCACCTTTGCAACTGGAGGCTGTGATGGTTTCGTCAACATTTGGGATGGTAACAACAAGAAGAGGCTATATCAGGTTAGTAATGAGCAAGATCTTTTGGTTATTATTCTTTCAATGTTAGTGTGGCACAAAATTTATTTGCCTCCTTGTTCCTTTTGTAGTACTCAAAGTATCCAACGAGTATCTCGGCACTGTCATTCAGTCGAGATGGTCAGCTGCTGGCTGTTGCTTCAAGTTACACATTTGAAGAGGGAGAGAAATCGTAAGTAACTTGTTCCCTTTCTAATCCTTTGAAGTTTTAGAATAGTATGTCTTTGAAATCTCTGATGATTTGTGCATTGGTTTGATTGGTTGCTTATTGAGATAACATAGCAGAGAGTAACCCTGTGCCTTAATCTTACAGAGATTATCACAAACAAATTAATGCTTTAAAGGCACCCTTTTTGTCTTTGTCACAAAACCGCACACTTAAGGATAGTAATCTCTTTGTATTTGGTTTCAAGTTAGAATTCTCTTTGATTGGGTCTCTGTGTGAGAGGTTTTGCAGGCAAGAACCGGAGGCCATCTTTGTAAGAAGCGTGAATGAAATCGAAGTGAAACCAAAACCGAAAGTATACCCGAATCCTGCGGCGTAGAAAGGAAGAAACACAAGTTATTTCCTATGTTGGTTGTTTTTGTATTTGCTAGGAGTGTTCCAAAGATTGAATCAACGTATGTTTGAGCTTTTAAATAACTAGTGAAATATCCACATTCACCGTATATGTTTAAATTTCTGTAGTCAAACTCTCTTGTCAAACATATAATATAAGATGACAAATTTCCAGTGTTTAAAAGATAGAAAGAGATCATTCTACAGATTCTACGTTGAGTTCAAAGTCTATTTCTTGAAGCAGCGACCTAACGTCCTTCGACTCCAATTCTTCCTCGACTCTGAAGAATCTTTGGTGAACTTCCTTGAGTAGTTTCAAAACATTCGCCAATCCACCTTCGCTTTCACTCTCGTCTGTCTTCTCCTCAGAGTAAGGCATTGAGTCTTGGCCTTTGAGTCTGAAATAGCTGTACTTGCTTATATCCACTAGGTTACTCTTGTGATCAGGCCAAACGTTACGCGTATCATCCACAATCACCACCCCACGCTCCTCAGCCAAAACGAAATCAAGTGTCTTCATATGAGGACTCTCGGTTTTTGTTATCACTCTATCTCCAAAATAAAGTTTCTTTGGATCAATCAGCTCCAAGACTTGTTTAGCGTATACACGACTACCCTTAGTGTAAACATACATGGTGAAAAACTCGTTGGCTTCTTTCAAGAAGTCGCGAAGAAAAGGTCGTAGCTTTGTCAAAAATTCCATGGGATCTCCTACGGCTTTGATCTTCCATAAATCATCCCTTGTTGCTGAACCCGCTTCTTCGATTAGATACTTCTCTGCTTGGGAGAGACTTGGAACCATAACAGTATGGAGAAGCGTGTGGTCCAAGTCAAGTACAAGGTGAAGCTTCTTCTCGTTGAGACAAGATAATTTCGTTGTAAAGCACTTGGTTAACGCCACAGCTTCGTGGCTTAGTTGTAAACCGTCGAAAATATAATCGAATGCTCGGCCTTGGCTTTTTTTCACAGTCGATTTGCAGCCGATGCAGATTCCGTGACAGATGTACCAGTGACCACAACTACTAGAAGAGGATAACGATGAAGAGGACTCGTTGATCGTTGGTTCGATCTTTCGTCTTTTGGCTTTTGGTTCCGAAGAAAAATTCTCAACTACAGACATGGTTAGTCTTATTGATAAACAAATAACTAATTTGATAAGAAAGCTAGACAGAGGAAGAGAGAGAGATTAGTGTTTGTCTGTTTGAGGTTAAACAGGAACTCGTGATTTCTTACGCCTAGTCTCGTATTTATAGGGACAGAGACCGTCATAGATTAAGGAAATCCTAAACCTAACCTGACTTTGTTCTGGTAATTGACCATTATGCCCTCATACTTGCCACGTTTGCCTTTTTCGAGAGCCCTTTGTTATCTTAGTATTTTCTGATAATTGACTATTATACCATTATTTTATGCACTTTCTACTGATTTAGAGCATCATTATCATGGGTATATAATAAAAATCTCTTAAGAGATAAAAATACTAATATTTTAATTCTACAGTTAAATAAACCAATAACTGGATTATAAAGTGTCTCTTAGTTTGTTATTATGTCTCTTAGCTAAGAGATTTTTTCGTTTCTCTTTCTTCTTTCTCTTAAGTTTTAATTATTTTTCTTTTTTTTTTTAATTGTTAAGAATCAATTAAGAAACTACTGATAAGGTTGGTTTTAGGTTCTCACTTTAAAAACCAATTGTGAATTTAGAACGAGGGGGTATTGGATAATTGAATTTAAAAGAATTAAAATGAATAGAAAAGTAAAAGATTTTAAAGTATTTGACAAATTCTATCCAAATCACACCATAATAGCTGGGATTTGTTTCTTCACGTTTTTGTCTTTGATTTCTTTTAAATTCTAATCAAATCACATTGCTAATAAAACAATTTTAATGTTGAATAACAGTAGAATTTAAAAGAATTCTAAAATCAATAAATTGAATAACAGTAGAGTTTAATAGAATTCTAAAACCAATCAATTGAATAACACTAGATTAAATAGAATTCTAAATTCTTTCATATTCAATCAAAATCCTACCTTCAATAACCCCCCTAATGTATTTTTTGAAAATAAAAGTTTCTTTATGAAGAATAAATTAAATTAATAAATTTAGATAAATTAGATGAGTCAAATATGAGCTGTCAAAACAATTATAAATTTTTAGTAGACTATTTTAGCTAAATTGGTGGAATGAATATTTTGTACCTTTCCCCCACAAAATTGAAGTGAAACTCAAAGCATATCATTATCCTGAGGCATAGAAAGGAAGATTCACAAGTGATTTCCTGTGTTGTATTTTGTATTTGAACCAAAGATTGAATCAATTCAACGTATGTATGTCTTTGAAGCCAAAATATCTCTGCAAACAAATTTGTAATGAACCAATAGACAAACTTCCAATGCGAACAAAGTTCTATATACTTAAAGAGATCATTTTACACATAAATCGTCGGCGAACAAATTCTATATCTTTTAGCAGCAACCTAACGTCCTGTGACTCAACCTCTTCCTCAACCTTGAAGAATTTATGGTGAATTCCCTTGAGTAATTTCAAAACATTGGCCAATCCACCGTTGTTCTCACTCTCGTCTGTTTTTTCCTCAGAGTGAGGCTTTAACACCCGGCTTTGGGATCTGAAATAGTTGTACCTGCCAATCAACACTAGGTTACTCTTGTTATTAGGCCAAGCTTTACGTGTATCATCCACAATCACCACTCCACGTTCATCAGCCAAAACCATATCAAGTGTCTTCGTATGAGGACTCTCATTTCTTGTTATCACTCTATGTCCAAAATAGAGTTTCTTCGGATCAATCAGCTTCAAAATGGCTTCAGCGTAAGGGCGAGTACCCTTTGTGTAAACATACATTGTGAACATCTCGTTGGCTTCTTTCAAGAATTCGCAAAGAAATGGCCGTAGTTTTACCAAGTGTTCTATGGTTATGGATATGGGATCTCCTCTGACTTTCATTTTCCATAGATCTTCCCTTGTTGTTGAACCAGCTTCTTCGATTAGATACTTCTCTGCTTCGGAGAGACATGGAACCCTAACGGAGTGGATAAGCGTAAGGTCCAAGTCAAGGACAAGGTGAAGCTTCTTCATGTTGAGACAAGAGAATTTCGTTATGAGACGCTTCGTTAACGCTAAAGCCTCGCTGCTTAGATGTAAACCGTCGAATACTCGGCCTTCGATAGTTTTGTCCACCGTTGATTTGCATACGATGCAGAATCCGTAACGAATGTACCAGTGTCCACAGTTATTAGGAGACAACAATGGAAATGAGGGTTCCATGATCTCCGGTTCTTTCTTCTGCCTTTTGGATTCTCGTTCCGGAGAAAGATTTTTGGCTACAAACATGATTTCTCTGATCTATGAAATGAACCGTTTAGGATGAGAATCTTAGAGAACTGATCAGAGATTTGGGAGCTAATTCACACACACACACATATACACAAAAACGTAATTTGATCAGAAACCTGGTCAGAGGAGAGAGTGAATAAGAACTCGAGATCTCACCTTTTTGATATCACTCAAGATCTCACTTTTCTCGTATTTAATTACTAGGTTATTAACAAAAAATTAAATCCTAAATCTTTGCTTCTCAAGTAAGATAATAACAGAAGTTTGTTATTTTTTTAAAAAAGTTTGTTATTATTTTGTGAATAAAAAAATAAAAAATGTAAAATTATTTTGCGAACAACCTTCCAAATATATCTCGTTTGAATACACCTCCAATACACAATTTATATAAATGTATTTTGATAAGATATTATAATTTATAAATTTTTAATCAATGACCATAAACGTTACGTTACTAAAACCAACAGATTTTTATTTTTTTTACCCCTTCTTATAAAGCTAACAGATTAAACATAAAAAGATACTACAAAATCCTGACGTAAATTTCCGTATGAAAAATATTTCTTCTACTCTCCTCATTTCAGTTTGGTTCGATACAGTTAAACTGATCATCCACTAAACCGAACCCATATAAATTTCACTGAAAAATTCCAGTTCCTTCTCGCTTAACCGGAAACCCTAATCTCATGAGTCATGACCTCATGACCAAAACGAATATTGTCTTTCAGAACAAAAAGAAGAGAAACACTAAAGTGACATTGTCTTTTGGAACAAGTGTTGTTCGTGTTGTTGTTGTTGATGATGAGACATGAGACTGGTACTTCGTTGATGACTTAACAAAGAAGTTGTCTCAACATGTTTCAAAAGAATCCTATAAATCTTGTTCCTCACTCTACCACAAGCCTCTGTTTCAGACTCTGACATCATCATCATCACCATCTTTTCTTCCTCATCTTCTTCTCCTTTAACAATGGTGTCTAACCAATCACTCACTCGCTTTATCTGATACATTGTTTCCCCTACTTCTTCACTCCTCATCTCTCTCCACTTTGTTCCATTGCTGATCTCATCTAAATACTTCTCAACACGGTTTAGGTACCAACTTCTTCCTTCTTCCTTAAGCCAGTTTCTGAGTTCGCTCGATGCTCTGCTTAACCTCTCCTTTATCTCTCCCAATCTTGAGTTGCTTTCGCTTGCGTTACCTTCACGGTTATCACTTTCTTGAGCAATTAGGGTAAGACCCTTTCTCCCGGGGCTCTGTGTAGGCTTGCTTGCGGATAAAGAAACCAGTTTGAGATCGGTAGCCAATGCTGATTTGATCCACTGAGTCGCCTTTTCGCGTCTCTCATCTCCTGTTTTGACTATGTTTGCGTTGCAGTGCTCTGTTTTTTCAGTTGATAGTGATTGAATGATGAGCCTGCTCTTGCTTAACTCATCCTGGAAACTCAAGAAATCTTGGATTGGTGGCTGTTGATTTTCTTGATGTTGGTTTCTCCTGTCTGAAAGCTCAGAGTATGACCTATTATATCATTTCAGTGAGAAACATTGCTTGAGCAAGAAGGTACAACTAGTTTTGTCTCAATTAAAGGAATGTACCTTAGACATTTGAGCAATCTTTCAGCAGCTGAAGCCTCTAACAAAGCTTGTGAGGCAGCTCTAATAGCCGTATCTCTCTGTCTCAGAATTTCCTGCCAAATTCGCAAGGAAGCTCTCTTTAGAACCAATAAAAACCCGTTTTTATGATTGATCAAAATCTATCAGTATTATTACCTTTCCGAGATTTACAACTTTTGGAGGAAGTGAATCCCAGAGAATCTCTGTCTCTGTCCAGCTTCGTTTCCTTGATATCGGATCTGAGGATTCAAAGGTATTGCTTTTAGGTGGAAGAAGGTTTTTACTCTTATTACTTCTACTTCCATAGCTTAAGCTTTTAGACCATCTTGGAGATGGTGAAACCACAACATCTCTTCTTCTTGTTCTACTACTTGACTTCTCCTCTATCCCTCCATAGCTTCGGATAGAAAGAGAAGGTGAAGTCTGAAAAGATATCGAAAAGAAACAGATGTCAGATAATCTCGCGTGCAGGAGATGTTCTTACGAAAAGTTATTTCTTTAAAACTTACAGCAGAAGAACTTCGAGCTCTTGAAACATGTTTAGTGTCATGATCATGATTCTTAATCATGGATGGATCTAATGAATCTCTTCTCTTCCTATTATCAGCCGAGCCTATCCAGCTTCTCCTCCTAGCTGCTGAAGAAAAAGACGAAGAGCAACTTGAAATCATTGACTCTGTATCATCCTTTTCTTCCATAACACTCGAAAGATTTTTCGATAACCCTAAATCTGTAAAGTTTAACTCAGAGACGCTTGAGTTATTCCATCTAGTTCTTCTTGGCTTCTTCACTTGGTGATCGTAGTTTTCTTCGATATCCGATAGACCGACACAGAACTTTTCGATCCGTTCTTTAGGGATTAGATCGATTGGATCACCGGTGCAAGCCCTTCGGCCAGGTGTTGGTCTAATGCCTTTGATCATGGGAACTGGATAAGCAAATTCAAGCTTCTCGACGAATATCAATTGCCCGATTTGTAACTTGTCGTAGAGAACAAGATCGTTCTCTTCTCGTGGCAATGAGACATATATTGAATGTGTCGAATCTGTTATCCTCAAGAAGAAACCTTTGTTTGGCCATAACCCTCCAGCTGCTAACACAGGGATTATGCATCTTATTTGCAGCAAAACGGGTCTGTGATCGACGTCTCTTCGCACTTTCCCGACTCCCATTTCTTCTAGAAGCTTGAAAAGAACACCTGATCTTAATTCTGCCATTTCAAGAAGCAATGCTTGTAAATGTATCAGATGAAACACAGAGAGAAACGAACAGAGAAGGCTACGTTTCTCAATCTGTTGCATACAGACAAGAACAAGATTGGTGGAGTCTAATGTGTTTATGTTTAAGTTCTTTTTAGAATGAAGTTAAGGGTTTTTTGGGAAATCCTTCATTCTTTTTCTATGATCAAAAAGACCTAACGTGGATCTTTCTTTCTTAACCGCCAAGTAATCAACAGATCATTCTTCTGTGTCCTCTGTTTATTAGCCATTTCGTTATTTTGACAGTTCTCTTTTACTATTCTTGGTCATTCTTGTTAATTGTGTCAGTTCAACCAAAAATACAATTTGACTATTGTATTTGACCAATATAGTAAATGAAAAAAAAAAAAAAATTAATTTCATTGATATCAAACTTATTACAAATTGATCAATACACAGAAAATGAAACGTATAATTTTTTCTATCTTACATATAATTAACGAGTTTACGCAAGCTAAGTCTTTGTTGCTATTTTCTGAGAAGAAGAATCTTTATTCACAAATTCTTGACCAAAACCTGATGATCTCTGATCAAACTTATCCATTATAACATGTGGATTATAGTCTGATCTAGTTCGACGGTGAGAAGATCCCTGCATTGAAGAAGAGCCGTCTTGTCCCATCATTAAAGGTCGATAGCTTCGGCTCGATCCCACAGATATCGATCGATACCTCTGATGATCAGGCTTGTGGTCTTTCTTGATAGCATGAATCAGATATGGAATTAACCCCTCCATTAAAATTCTATGTTTCTGTAATACAAAGAAAATCTTATGGAAACCCAATATTTATATTATGTGGCATAAAGGAGAAAACAAATTTGTCTTTGTATTAATTTGACTACTATAGGTTCAAATATTTGGATAACTATTGACCCTGTTTGTTTGTGCTATTATACCAAATTTTTATTTAGGTTTTGGTCATAATTGATGATAGCATTACAGTATTGACTTTTGACAATAACAACTTTAGTAGAATCTATGGCTTTGTTTTTTTCAGATAGCAACCGTTGAATCTCCGGCCAATCTAACGTTGAGGTGATGATAGATTTGTTGATCACTGTTGGATCCAATAACAAGCTTGTGGTGTCCGGTGACTAGTTTTCTTTTCCCGTGAGTATCCACAAGGCTAAGTGCTTTGCAGACATCAAAATCAACGGTAAATTTCTCTGTCATGCTTCTCCCAACTTCTACTCTCTCAAACCCTACCAGTTGCGTCAGTGGCACGCCACCACCCACCAGAGACTTTGAACACTTTGGTGGTTTCCAGAACACGAGCACCACGTGGCTACCAGACCGTAGCCCGTGGTTCTTGACCCCGATAACTATCCGGATCTTGAGATCGTGGCAATTTACTGTGGAGATATCCACAGAGGTTGTCTTGTTTAGGTTCATGATTGGATTGGTTTTGATGTGTATGATCGATGGAGCTGAGAGAACAAAAGTCGAGAAAGAAGAGTAGCTAAGCCCGTATCCGAATTTGTAAATCGGTTTCCCTGTGTAGAATCTGTAAGATCTTCCAGGGAAACCAGAGGTTGAGTTAGGTCTCATGTTCATATCTGTCATTGCAACCTTATCCGCAAACTCTTGTGGGTACCATGTCTCTGGTAGTCTCCCAGCTGATGCAACAACAAACACAAATAAGTAAGTAATAGTGTCTAGGGTTTAATTAGGGTTTAGGGTTCATGAAGTAAGAGGCTTACAAGGATTGTAGTCACCAAAGATGACTTGAGCTATAGCGTCTCCTCCAGCTTCACCAGGATATCCGACCCATAAAACAGCCCGAATCGTGCTCAGATTCTTGGCGAATGAGATATCTATAGGTCCGGCTGACATTATGACCAAAACAACAGTTTTCTTTGCAGCATTTGCCACATCTCTCACCAGCTTTTCTTGATAACCCGGAAGGGTTAGGTTAACACGGTCAAGACCCTCTGCCTCTACCGTCTGATCCAATCCAACCACCAAAACCGTCACATCAGCCTCTGAAACCGCCTTGACCGCTGCTGAAATCAGTGTTTGGTCACCACATTTGACATCTTTACACCCTGGCTCGTAAACAATTTTTTCCGGTACATACTTTTGCAGCCCTTGTATAGGGCTTGTGTACTTACAGGGTACACCTGCGTAGTTACTAATCATGACCTTTGTAGCGTTTGCATTTGGCCCTATAACCGCAAGTTTCTTAACCGTGGTCTTCGGTAACGGAAGATCTCCTCTGTTCTCAAGCAGAACAATCCCCTGTTTTGCGGCTTCTAACGCAAGCATTTGATGATCCTTGCTGCAAACATCAGACGGACCAAGATTACCAAAAGGAAGCGACTTTGGATCTCCATCGAAGAATCCGAGCCTCATGAGAACAATGTAGTTGTAAATCAGCGCTTCATCAACATCTGATCCGTTCAGTTTCTTAAGCTTCACTGCATTCTCTGTGTACTTACCTAGAAAATCTCCACAGTTCATGTTCAAACCTGTTTCCAGACAAAACAACATATTTTACTTCTCAAAGATCAAAATGACATATCTAATGTAATAATTGTTTTGAGATGATCATCTAAAGATTTTTGCCTGCTTTGAGGGCGAGAGCAACTGCATCTTCACGTGTCTTGGTGTAATGAATGTCGTTGAAATAGACCTGGATGGAATCACAATCCGAAACTATGTACCCGTCAAGACGCCATTGGCCACGGATAACTCCACGAAGAAGATTAGGGTCTGCACAAGTTGGGATACCATTAACTCTGTTGTAAGAACACATTACGCTGCTCACATCTCCTTCCTCTACACAACTCTTGAATGGCGTCTGATACGTGTCTTCCAAGTCTTGCTTCGTTACCTTCCCACCAAAACAATAACAAATCCATCAACATTAAGGTCAATTATAAGGTCTTGAAACTTACGTATTTATATATTACCTTGGCATCAAAGTGGAATCTATCGATGCCTTTCCAGTTATCAAGATCATAAGCTGTGTAATGCTTGCAACAGCTTGAAACCTTTAGCCGCCGTGATTTACCGGCGTCGTGAACGTCTTGTAAGCCCTTAACGTAGTTCACAGCGTACTTCGAAACAACGAGAGGATCCTCTCCTGGTGTCTCTTGGCCTCGACCCCATCTCGGATCTCTGAAGACGTTAACGTTGGGACTCCAATAGGTGAGTCCAGCTAGTCCTACGTTGTGCATCGCTCGAGCCTCCGTCGATACCACTTCTCCCATTTTTAGCCACAACGATGTGTTAAAGCTAGCCGCCGTTAATATTGTCGCCGGGAAACTCGTCGCTCCAGGCACCGTCCCGTTGAAATGCACCTTAAGAAACAACTCAAAACGTTAGCGTTTTCATTACATAACAACTCATGTATGTTCGTATTCATCTATATACAGTAATGATGTTTTTACCCCTGGTCCAACGTCGGAGACGCCATGGAGAGCTTCCGACCACCACTCGTACGGCGGAACACCGAGCCTTGGAACTCCTGTGGCTTTGTTTACGAGTTGCTGGACTTTTTCCTTAAGGGAGAGACGTGAGACCAAATCTTTGGCACGTGCTTCATACGACAATGAGACGTTGCAGAAACCATACTTAGCCGTCGCTGGGGCACTTATGTCACACGCAAAGTTCTTTTGAGACTCGCAAAGTGATGAAACTAGAGCTATGATTAGCAGAGAGAGACGCACAAATCTTCTAATACTCATCTCTCTGTTTTTTTTACTCTTATGGAATAGAAGACAGAGTGAGGAGCTAGTTTTATAGGCGGGAAGAGAAGCTAATTAGCTACTATTTACTTCATTAAAATTAAAGTTTAACATTTACTTCCAACTTTAACGATGACATAACATCACTTGTTGGTGAATATTTTATAAGAGAAGTTAAACCTCCATGTGATAGTGTGGAAGGACCAAGGACCATCTCTGTTTGTCTTGCATATAAGAGTGAGCCAAGTGTTTTCCACAAAGTGATGAGAGGACAAAATGTGAAGTTTAAGAAAAGGGTTTTGAAGAGTGGCTTCAAAGATACTACACAACCATTCCAAATGTCTGTTTCATGTCTCTGGTCCTAAAGTTAGAGAAGCAGATCTTCTATGTCTCTAAGTTCCACAGTTCCAGGAGTCTTTTTGATGTCTGGTTGGTTCACCACTAGCTGACCGCAAGCGCCGCTAATATCCTGACCCATTTCTTTGCGAATTGTAGTCCGGATCTTGTATGTTTCCCTCAGGATTTTCTGGAATCTTGACACGCCTTGTATGCTGCTTGTTTCGAATTGGCTTGTGGATCCAATTGGATTAAATGGTATCAAATTTATGACCTGTTCAAGAAAAGAGCACAGAGTTTCCATAAAAAATATCATCAGATAATTGCAGAACCTTTAAGAGTATTAAGACATCGAAGATTTACCACTTGAAATGTCTTTAGCAATTCGCCTAGTAGATGAGCGTGCTGCTCTTGATCATTTACTCCATCAAGCATTATGTACTCAATGAAGATCTTTTGTTGACTGTTAAATCCAATGACAATGTGGCATAATGTTATAATCGTCAATGTAACTGAAGGGATTGTGGTTTTAATATTTAACAGCAACGAACCAGTCAAGAGTACATGAACTACCTGTTCTTTTGGAAAGTTTGAAGTGCATCCATAAGCTTTTGTAAAGGAAAGGCTCTAGCTGCTGGCATGATCTGGCAGCGGATTTCTTGAACTGGTGCATGGAGGGATACTGCTAAACTTACACCGGGTAGATCATTGTGTAGCTTGTTAATTGCGTGAACAATTCCGACCTATGCAAATGACATTAGGATACAGGGAAATTTATTTGCTAACTAGTAAAAAAAAGTGTCAACACAGGCAGCATTGCATGATTTAGATTTATGCCTGGAATATACGGTACAAGCATTACGGAAGGACAAGGAAATCAGAAGAAAATCCCAAAACACCAAAATTTAAAAGTAACCAACTAGACAAAAAAAGCTGAAAGATGTCTTGGAAGCTGCATACTGCGAGGTTTAATGGATTGAAGTTTATCTATCAGTTCCCTTTATCAAATTCCATAATCTAAAGTATTCCTACAAAATTCAGTGAATAAGTTTCTCTGTTTTACGAATGTTTCAAGGTAGCTTTCTGAGTACTTACAGTTGATATGGTAATTCTTTTGGGCGACAGCTGAAATGGTTGGTTTAACATGACACGAACAGCTTCAACAACAGCATTGTAGTTATTTAAAGGTTCTCCCATTCCCTGATCACAATCATCAAACCAAGGCAACAACTGGTGAATAAAATTCATCAATGCAGAGTATATAAAATAAATAACCATAAGGCAAGGTGCACATAGTGTAGATAAAATGCAATAACAGAAGCAGAAATATACCATGAAAACGATGTTGCGTATATCAGCAATGCGAGAGGCGTGAACAAGCTGCTCCACAATTTCTCCAGATGTTAAATTGCTTTTAAATCCCATGGTACCAGTAGCACAGAATGTGCAACCCATCTTACAACCAACCTATTGATAAATACTTTCACATCACATGTCTTTCATTCGATAAAACCAAGATAACATTGCGTGATAAAAATCAATACCTGAGATGAAATACATAACGTAGATCTTATACCTCCAGGACGTGGTTTCCCTCCTAACATCCCCAACCGAGTATCGTATCTCATTACCACAGCTTCCACAAAAGCTCCATTCTTCAATTTCAAAACCAAAAGCAAGAATCCAATATGAGTTCGTCAGGAAACAGAGACATTACAAGTTTTTCAGAATCCATAAAAGCAATGTGTTGTATACAGTAACAGAGTATAGAGTACCTGGAGCTTGATGAGAAGCTTTGAGGTGGTGCCATCGGAGGAATGAAATAGCGAGTGAAGAGACGAAGTAAGAGTCTTGAACTTGGAATGGAGAAGAGAGTATGCAGCGGAAGGCAATGAAGGAATCTCGTCCCAAACGCAATCAGGATTCTGAATTACATACTTCCAGATTTGAATCGCGAATTTAGGGTTTATTCCCGCTGATTCAAATTCCGATTTGATTTCCGAAGCATCGAACACCGATTTCAACTTCATCGACTCTTCCTTGGGAATTCTCCGCTCGCCGTCGCCGATTTTAAAAGCCCTAAACTTTTAAAGCAAATCCCCTCCGTCACAACAAAAATTCAAAGAAGAAGCTAAAACCGGTTTGGTTTTTGGTGGAAAATCTAAACCCGGTTTGATTTTGATATTTGGGGGAAAAGTAAAAACCGGTTTGTCTTAACCGTTTTTGTCCTTTGTGGTGGACGAGCCGGAATATAAATTCCCCAATTTTCACTTCCAACATTCCTCAGCTGCTCGATCTCTCTCTGATCACAACAATCATAAGCGATGAGAGGAGCTAGACCCGATGAATTCAATTTTAGTACGAATCCATCAACGCCAAACACTGGTCAGCCGACACCGACGTACCCCGCCGGTGTTGGCGGCGGCGGCGGTGGAAGGAAAAAAGGCGTTGGCGTGAGGACGTGGTTGGTACTTAACTCGTCAGGGCAATCGGAGCCGAAGGAAGAAGGGAAACACTCCATCATGCGGCGAACGGGATTACCGGCGCGTGATCTTAGGATTCTCGATCCACTGTTGTCGTATCCATCTACTGTTTTAGGTAGAGAGAGAGCGATTGTCATCAATTTGGAGCATATCAAGGCAATCATCACTGCTCAAGAAGTTTTGTTGCTTAATTCCAAGGATCCTTCGGTCTCACCCTTTATTGATGAGTTGCAGAGGCGGATTCTCTGTCACCATCACGCCACTAAACCTCAGGTAATTGGAGAATTTAGGGTTTTCCCACTGTTCATTTGGAGCTCTTTTTGTTTATTCAAGGAGTTGGCTTTTGTATTGTCTCCTTTTGTTTGTGCCTAATTGCATTGTTTTGGAATTGGGAAGTAGAAATATTTTCGCTTGACAATGGAATATGTATATAATAGCTAATGTATTGTTGAGACATGGTTGACTATTTGATTTGTGCAATGGTGATGATATGTGAAGATTATGGTTGTCAGTTTAGCTATGGTTGACTATATACTCTCTTTGTATGTGTTGTGTAAAGGAGGAGCAGAACTCTGGGGGAGAGCCTCATACGAGGGTAGATCCTGCCCAAGGAGAAGCTGGAACGGAACAATCTTCTGGGGATCAAGGGAGTGAAGCCAAGAAGGATGCGAAGCAAAGTCTTGAGAATCAAGATGGATCGAAGGTTCTTCCATTTGAGTTTGTTGCTCTGGAAGCCTGTCTTGAAGCTGCATCAAGCAGTTTGGAACATGAGGTAAATACTTATGTTAAGGCTCTGAGACAAAGCATATTTCTTCTCTTGTTTGGTATTTGATTCATTCTTCTAATGTAGGCCTTAAGATTGGAGTTAGAGGCTCATCCAGCCCTGGACAAGCTTACTTCCAAGATCAGTACCCTTAATTTGGAGCGGGTTCGACAGATTAAAAGCAGGCTGGTTGCAATAACTGGACGTGTTCAGAAGGTGCTATGATTCGGACATTAAAATGGCTCCTTTGATATTATGATAAGGATTTATCATGTTTCCTTATAGATGTGAACCTATGACATCACCATATTCTAACCACGTTTGCCTATACTAATAACACTTTTTCTCTTTACATGTTCTAGGTGAGGGATGAGCTAGAACATCTGCTAGACGATGATGAAGATATGGCTGAGATGTATCTTACAGAGAAGTTAGCTCAGAAACTTGAGGATTCGTCAAATTCCTCTATGAATGAGAGTGATACCTTCGAGGTTGATCTTCCTCAAGGAGATGAGGATGACAGGCATGTATCAACTTTCTGAGCTTGCAGTACCTTCTATTGTTCTGATATAAGTTTAACATCTGCCTTTTTACTCCAGGCTTCCTCCCGAATTTGCATCAGAGGCTAACAGAGATGGAAGGTATCTTCAAGCAAATGATGCTCACGAGCTTCTTATGAGTACTCAAAGTGCACTTAGCAGAAATAGCCGTGGGACTCACACAAGCTCAACCCGGAGTGCCATGACCAACAAATTAGATGTGGAAGAGCTTGAAATGCTTTTGGAAGCATATTTCGTGCAGATCGATGGTATACTGAACAAACTATCAACAGTAAGTAAATAGACCAGATGCTTTGGTACTCTTTGTCGTGATGATATCCTTCTTCTAATACATTGTGGTTTTTGTTGTTGTTATGATGAAAAAAGCTAAGGGAATATGTGGATGACACGGAGGACTACATCAACATAATGCTAGATGACAAGCAGAATCATCTTCTGCAGATGGGTGTGATGCTAACAACAGCTACTCTGGTGATGAGCGCCTTTATCGCAGTTGCTGGTGTATTTGGTATGAATATAACCATAGAGTTGTTCACGGATAATAAACATGGTCCAAGTAGATTCATTTGGACTGTGATTGGAGGTTCTATCGGCAGTATATGCCTCTACGTTGGTGCCATCGGGTGGTGCAAGTACAAGCGCCTTCTTGAATGAGTCGACCAACAACATATTGGGAGAGGAGAATAATGTCGCATTGCCACAAATCTATTTAAGCTAACAAGACTTTTATGTATATCCTTTGTTCTTGAGGATCTTTACTACTCTCAAACCTTTTTTTATCCGTCTCCTTCACTATTTGCATTTCTTTCGATTTAATAAAAGAGCAAATTGCATAGTTTCCTTCTTGCTTATTTCGACATCAAAATTTAGATATAGACTGATTAGAGAACCGGATTTTATAATGGTATCGCAGATCGTTTCTGTGCACAATTCTAACTTATGGGGTTTTTTCTGATACTTGAAGAAATATAAGGCGGAAACTGTAATATTGAGGAAATTGACAATTTCTGACGGGAAAATTAGATAAAATGTTGCAGGCAGGCGTGGGAAGAGAGAAGAGCAAAGCCCTAAAATTTCTTCGGTGAGAGAAACATGTCGACGAGGCGAGAAAGCAGAGATTCAGACCCTAGACGTCACCGTTCTAGAATCGATCGCGAACCCAGGTCTTCTTCTTCTGGAGATTCCTGCTCTATCTTCATCTTCTATTATAACTTTGAAGCAAATAAAATTCGGTTTTGAACAACGAGGAAGCTCATAGTGTCTTTTGTCTAGAAATCGAAATGAAAGCTGAATTTAGTGTTGAAGTGATTGTTTTTTGAATCATCCTATGTTGATCTGTCTACTCTAATTTGGTCACATTCACTCTCGAACAGTGGAGATTTTTCTGAAGATGGTCAATTTTACTGATAGGCACAATTAGTTGATTTTGGTAGCTTATCACAGTTGTACAACTAATCATTTATGTTTTTGTCTTTAGCCCTAAGAGATCAAGAAGAGATGGCAAACCTGAAGCTGAACGAGTTCTGAGTAAGAAGGATTTGGATGTTAGAGATGGTACTGACACTGAGAAAAACTCACGTCAGTCTTTGAGAGATGCTCCATTGGAACTTGATGCTCATGGTTCGAGAAAAGACAGTGAGAAGAAGCACTCTGGACATCATGAGACCACCAAAGCAGCTCCCCATCTGTCACAAGTACCTCGTTCTAGACCATATTCTCAGGTTCCAAAACAACCTTGATTATTTTCCATCTGATAACGTTCTTTTTGTTACTGTCCTTAGTAGATGTGTGGTCATAGGAGGTCTTGCAAGTTTTTGATCTGCTGGAATGAAATGGCTAAAAGAGTTAATATTTGGCCATTTATCTGCTTGTTAAAAATCAATTGCTGGGTTGCTATTTACTGCATAGTTAGCCTTTAATCTGTGCTCATGTGATGGAATTATTGCATACAGTTGAATGCCTCCCAATGCTCAGTCATATGTAATCTTTGGCTTGCCTGTGCGTGTCTTATAACAGCATGATGATCGTCGTAGTGATGGAAAAGTTGATAGAAGACCAACTTCTGGTAATTCTCGCCAAATTTACTCTTTCCTTCTCTTCATTACATAAGCAAAAATATATGTCTTTAATAATATTGGTAGGTCTTATGAACATATTACTTGCTTTTAAATGTTTGAAGTGAGAGGATCGTGGAGAAGTTCAAGAGATCAGAGTAACCGAAGAGCTGGAGATGATGAGAAGTCACAGCATCGTAAAGACGAAGACAAAAGCTCATGGCGACATGATAGGTTCCGTGAGAGTGATGACACCCAAGGAGCACTCTCTAGGAAACGACCAGCCTTCAGGGAGAAGAAGATTGCAGAGGAAACTGGGAACAACACAGACAGAACAAGAACTGAGGATGGAAAAGACACTAATCTAAACAATCGCAGACAGAACGAGAGGAACTGGAGGAGCAATACGCATTCAGAAAGACATGAGAGACCAGCAATGGGAAGAGACAGAGTGTGGAACAGAGATGATGAAAGAGGCGCGGGAAGCAGACAGAGTTATCAAGCTGATAGAGACAGATTCAACGGCAATGGGCGAAGTGGGTTTAGCGGAAGCTGGACAAGGAATGAGAAGAAATGGGACCATGACTTGTTCGATGAGGCGAACAAGAGTCCAGCTAAAGCCACCGAGGAAGAACAGATAGCTAAAGTTGAAGCTTTGTTGGCTTCTTGAAGCTGCTTATGTCATGGTTTTTGGTATGTATTCACCTCTACTATTAGAATGCCTGAGTTTGCAAGTGTAGAAGATGATTTCTGAGTTTATACATATAATGAAACTCTCCTCTTTTTTTCCAAGAAAGCTGCATCGGTTTAAACTTCATAGATATTACACTCTAAACCGGACTTTTCTTGGGGTTACACGATTTCACTTAAAACTCCATTAAAGTAAGACTGACTTGCCGACAAAAAAAAGTAATATGGACTCAAGAATCAAGATCCTATCAGTAAAAGTCAATTATACTGGATTTTAATATAAAAAAAAGAAGGATCCTTGTTTCATCGATCAATCATATATGTTTGATGTTTCTATAATGTTTTTCTTTTATTTATTTCCAGAAACTATACATATTATCACAAACATGATCTCCTGAATCAAAAACACCAAATCACTGAACGAAGAACAACAAAAAATGATGGCAAAATATGAGAGAAAAAAAAGAAGAAGAAGAAGTATTATTAGAAAAGAGTTCGTTTGCCAGGACGATCAGCGACCTTTAAGGTCTTATCGATGAGATCTCTAGTCTTCTTACGACGGATGGCGACTCTGACGCTGGAGCTTTTGTCCATTTTGATGTAAGTTTTCTTCTTCTTCCTTAGCAAACTCACCTTTGACTTTATCGTCTCCATCAAACTCTCCAACTGTAATCCCATCTTCTCCTTCTCCTTCTTGCTTCTCTAAAGAACCCTAAATAACTAAGAAAGACGATTCAATTTTTGTAGTTGCAGCTCCTCTGACATATTTATGCGTTAGTTTTTATCTTTTTACTCTAAAACGTAACGCTTTCGAGTTCTTTGGTTTTATGGAATAGTTTGTGAGTTATAGGCTTTGAAATTGAGAAATTTTCGATATTGCCACTAGTTGTCCTTCTTTGACTTTAACAGTATTTAATTTAGTAGTCAACTGCTGTAGATGTCATCAGTAATCACATTTGCTTTTGTCAACAATCACATTTACACACATAAAAAAAATAGTAGTATCTTTTTGTTCTCCGTTGCATTCACACATAATAATAGCATGATGATAATATATCGTAACGTAGTCGTAGTGTATGAAATTTTATCTCGTTGGTCTTTCCAAACGTATATCATTTAATACCATTGATTTCAAAATCAGGAGAACGTCGGAAGATATATCTTTGATTTATGATAATACATAGATGCATGGATAAGGTTCAATGATGCTTCTTTCAATCTTTTATCCCCACACTAACATGTGTTTCATATCTTGAGTACTACCTTAATTACACTTAACGGATTCGGACCATCGTCCTATTCTAATCCATGTTGGTGTTAATATATGCTCTGGAAAATGATGGAGAGGCCGGAGATATTGCATTGTTCGGACCGCTTGGTACCAATCTTTTTGTTCCGATATCTTTTCTGGAAAATGATGGAGAGGCCGGAGATGTTGCATTGTTCGGACCGCTTGGTACCAATCTTTTTGTTCCGATATCTGCTCTGGAAAATGATGGAGAGGCCGGAGATGTTGCATTGTTCGGACCACTTGGTACCAATCTTTTAATTCCGATATCTGCTCTGGAAAATAATGGAGAAGCCGGAGATGTTGCACGGACCGCTTGGTACCAATCTTTTCGTTCCGATATCTGCTCTTGAAAATGATGAAGAGGATGGAGATTTTGCATCACTTACAACACTTGGACCTACTCTCCTTGCTTTATTTTGTACATAAAATGCTGGAAGTTGTAGAGATTCCATTTCGTTCGTACTGCTAAAAACTTTTTTAGCCACATCTAAATCAGAAGCAACTGAAATGATCCCGCGAGTGGCTATAGATAATGTCAGAGAAATGAACTGAAACACCACAACTCCAAAAAATCCTTTCATATTTCGTTTGGCTTCTGCTGTTTTAAGGTGAAAAACTGAAAATGGTTGTATTATAGGGTGAACGAAGATAGCAACTTTATATCAGGCTTTTTAAATAAACATATGTATTTAGTATTTACATATTTATGGGCCATTTACATATGTATTTAGTATTTACATATTTACATAATTATGGCAAACAATAGGACCATTTGAGAAGACTAGCACTTTTAAAGTTAAATATTTTTTTTGTTGAACAAATTAAAGTTAAATATCTAAAAAAGAAAAAAATCCAATAGAATCTTGGCAAAAAAATACTAATGAAAGAAAACATTTTGAATACAAGGAAGGTATGTATTTATATTGTATATTCAACCTTGTCAAGATTCACTACCTAATGCATAGATGATAGAATTCGTTGACAAAATTATCAATCTTTTAGTTAACCCAAATCAGAAAAAAAAAAAATCTAGATAAAGATGTAGGAAAGGATGATTTTCTTGCAAACAAATCTCACGAAGAGATAGATTACTCAACCTAATCATAAACCTTACATAATACAATATATAATGTTAGTTGCCTAAAACATGTAATTTCGTTGTTTGTGTTGTCACTCAGGGCTGGCCCTGAGCACAACAAAGTGAAACATTTGCTGTGTCCCAAAATTTGAATGGCCCATTTTGAAAAAAAAAATTTATATGTATAATTCAAATAAAAATAAAAAAGTGGTCCATTTTAAGCTTTGAGTTTCATAAAAAAAACATAAAGCCTAAAGCTTTAACTAAATCTCATAAAACCTAATTTTTCTCCCCAATAAATCCAACTCCACGAGGCTTAACATTGGTTTTGTACTTTTTGTTTAGTATGGTAATGAAAATTTTTGGCCCTCATTTTGGATTTTGCTCTAGCCCTTCTAATCTCAGGGCCGGCTTCACTGCATCGCATAATTTGTGTTTTTATAAAAATTCTATAAATTTTAAAATAGGTGAAACTACCTGTATTCAACAAAAATTGGTAAAATAGGTGAAATACCTAACCAGCCATTTCTCATTGCGTTAAAGCTGGAGCTCATGATAATGGTCGTAACAAAATAGTGTTTATGATGAGACCGGTTTCAACAAAACTCAATCCAAGAAAATTCGAAGCCTAAACATCTCCAAACACGGGAGTGAGACATTAACCGGGTGTAAAGATTTTCAATACCGACCACATTCTCCATCTTCAAGCTCCTCTTCCTTTGTGTGCTCCCTCGCTTCTTCTTTTCTACGCCGCTTTTCCTTGCCCTCAACCTCTGCTTCGGAGACCCAGCCTCGCTGCAATTTTAGAAAGCTCCGAGATTAAAAAGCTTGACATAAACCATATGGAGCTAAACCACTTGTGTGTCTAGAACTAGGCTAGAGATCGACAATGTGTTAACAGTAAAAGATATCAACACATCAAATGGTTTTGGACCTAACTGAGTGAAGACTCTTTTCAGTAGAAGCAGCATTTCTGCAACCAATCCAAATACTGAATTCATTGTCATGGATCGAATAATACTATAACACAGTCTACTCTATGGTTTTCTCGACTTAAAACCTAAACACAAATATTACTTTATGCTATAATCCCTTAAGAAAAGGAATTTAGTATACCTGATGTCTTGATTTCTTATGCCCACCGCCAGCTTTATGGGATTCTTTGAAATGGTCTGTGTCATTTTCCTTCACACTAGTATGTCTTTCTCTATGTCTGTTATGGCTATCTCTTCCTGATCTCCTACGTTCTTTTCCATGGGGTTCATTCATATCATGGTTGTATTTACCAGCTGCACCTTTCTTATGATGATCGTCACTGTCTCTTTCTCGCACTCTGTCCTTCTCTCTTCCGTATTTATCTCTCCCCTTGTCATGTTCCTCTCTCACATCCTCGGGTACCTGTAGTAATATAACATTCTGTGAGCTTGCGGACATGCCATCAGTACGTAATAGTTGAATCATCTATAACCACAAGTTGAAGTATGTTAGTGTGCAATTATGGTAGCAACTACGACCGACAGAGACTCTCAATACTGTTTAAGTTCATCTACAGTCTAAAATAACTCCTATAGAATATAAATTGACATACGAAACGCAGAATTATGAAAGTTCCACCAAAACTATTAAATGGTAGACTCGAGCAAACTGTTTCATAGACACAAATATTACCTTCTTGTTCTGTTTGATCCTATTTGATTGCTCTTTAAGGAGTGAAACGTAATCTTCGAAACAGCGCTTCCGAAAGCTCTCATCACCAATAGTACTACATATCAGAAGCATAAATTATAGATAATAAAAATAATAGAAAGGGCACAATTCTCCCATGAATTATGGAGAAGGATGGGGAATACATAAAGTAAACAAGCAGCGAAGTCCTCTGGTAAAAAGTATTGGGAAAAAATAACAGGCATTGGCCGAGGAAGAAGAGTAGTCATCCACTGCATGAACCAAGGAATTCAATTCCTAACATTGAACAAAAGACCAATATTTGGCAACAATAAAACAGCGTAAAAAAAAATTCAGGTGAAAATATGCTTTACAGTCATTTTTGGCAAAACATACTAGCGAAAAGCACAAACCACAGAGCAGAGTAAAACAGCCATCTGAATCATGAGGAACTTTAAGGAAAGACAAACGTGGTTGCTGTAACATCGACATAAGAAACCCATTCTAGAAAGCACTGGTATTCTATTTACAGAGGAAGACAATTTGGTGATCATGTATATGAGAACGGAAGTTGGAACTTAGAAGACCAATATATAGCAGAAAAAACAGGATCCAGCCAGAAACACTAACATGAAAGGTTAGAATAAATGAAAGTACCTGCATTTTTCACTACCCTCAACAAGATGCTTTAATTCCTCCCAGGATGAAGAGGCAGTTATATCCTGCACCAAAACAAATAATCAGGGAGAAGCAAGACCACCACCCAAAAGTCATCCATCACATAACATTATACAGAATCAAACTAAATAGATTCAACACCTTGAAGGAGCGAAGCATATCAACCAACTTTTCAGTCTGCCGTGTCTGTTTTCTGGCTTCTTTTTCTTCCTTCTCCTTTGCCCTTTCCAGCAAATCATCAAAGACTAACTGAGAAGCATCACTAAAACAAATAATTAGCAGTCATATCCAAATGAGACATTCAAGGTTCAATAAAGAATATGCTAACACTGCAGTGATTTTACTGTGCTTAAACTAGTTTATGCATCATGAAGCAAGAAGACTTGTATCTTCAAACATCATCTGGAAATGAATTTTTGAAAGTCAAGACAAAGATCTACAGACCTTTAGTCTAACGTCAGGAATAAGAGGAAAACCAATATCCTCGGAAATAGAAACCTTGAACTCATCAAATGTTGACCCAGCGGATAAATTTACCTGGAAATAAATTGAAATTATTAAACACCTACAAAATACAGAAATATTACAGAATATAAATTGCGTACTTTTCTCAATTTCAATACATCCTTTATCTGAGACTTGAGCTCGTGGTCCTGTGAAAAAAAACACATCAAATATACAGATAATTAATTTAGGAATTAAGGGACATAAAAAAAAACAAGCAAAAATAAACAGGAAATGGAAACAGAAGACGCCACTATTCACAAACCTAGCAAAATAATGCTACCAGAACTACTTAATACAACAATTACTGTCTTTTAAAAGGAATCAGTCTAGAGACAGCAAAGCATTTTTTCTCGTCATGTAACAGATTACAGTCACTTTCATGATATTTTGGAAAGTAAACGGACTATTGAATATAATCTAGTACCCTTTTTTTCAAATCCTCAACAGCATCTTCAAATAAGTCTTTTGGAGTAGCTCCAGAGGAGTTTGACGCAATTGCTGAATATACTGGTAAATCCTTGACCTGAGATGTAGAATTCATTTTCTATTAAAACAGTTCAATACTTGAAATGGAATAGTTATTCTGGGTGACATAATATTTAATTGAGTTATATAACCTTCATTAAATAATCACGCCATATAGTTTTGGCAGTAAGCTCTCCTGTTGCAATATGTTCATCTAACAGCCCATGGAACTCATCACGGTGCTTTCGCTCTACTTTTTTGAGTTCCTCCTGTTGTCATGAACAGCAGATATAATGAACTAATGTTCAATACAACAAACAAATAAATGCCAACTAGAGGCCGAAACCTACGTACCTTCTGTATCTTCTTTTTCTCCTCTTCTTCTCTTTCCAGATCACGCAGATACTCCTGTACAACAGTTAAATTTAGCCGAGTCTGGAATGGGAAGATAGTTCCTGATAAATGAAACAACCTGAAAGATTTCTAGCTGATCAATTTTCTCGAGACGCGAACATCTTTCATCCACTTCTAAGCGGTCCTGAACTTTGCGCCATTGACTATTTGGCTGAATACGGAAAATATTAAGTCAGAATGAACTACCACAAAATAGTATGGAAAAATAAAATTTAAAAAGCGGGACAATCACCTTGATGAAATTGCAAGATTCCAAAAATCTTTTGTATTCAATTATGTTCCGCTTGCGATCCTCAAGAGCTTTCACCCGCCCCTTATAAAATTAACAACATTACGAATAACGGAACCCAAATTAAAGTTAATGCCAAAACTTTGAACAAACAATAAATTTGATATTTGGTCCTCGCAAATATAAAGAGTAAGGACACACGTTGTAATGAAGTTCACTATTCAAGAGATGGTACACACTTGGCTAAAACAGATGTGAAGTTTCAAATGATGATGAAGTTACAAGAATTAAGAAAAAGTCAAATGACTACTCTGAGCAAAATTTTCCAATGGAAAACTAATGTCAAAAATACATGCATATAGAGAAGAAATGGGACAAACAAAAATACAGTTACTTTTCAAACAACACAACTCATTAATGTATACATCATTTAATACCTTCTCTTTTAGCTCACTGACATGATCTTCAAAAATATTACGACGGTCTTTTTCTCGTTCAAGAGCTTTGAAACGCTCATCGTCTTCAAACATTGTCACAGTCTTACTGGATTTAAAAGGAAAATTATATCACAAAGAAATTGCAGTAATTCTCGTAGAGAAAAAGAAAAAGTATTGGAATCAGAATTTTCTGGAAAACAAAACCTCCACCGAGTAGAAGGAGTAAGCTCCACGCATTCCTGGTAAAAAAAAAAGACAAAGTCCAAGATAAAGATAAGACGCATGCTGGTGAATTTCTCTACTTTAAAATTTCCTAAAAATGAAAAGGAGATATATCATGGAGCAGCAGATCTGCAACTTACCTCTAACATCCTTTTAAAATCTTCATACAGTTTTTTCTGTCTGGCTAGCCTTTCCTCCTCAGCTGCTCGTTTCGTTTGGAGTAAGAACTGAATCACAACAAAACAAAGACCAACAAAACACAATTAACATATGTGATCAGATGTACCTCTTAAGCATCACTGTTCAAACCTGGAGAAGAATGTGTATGTACTATATCTAAACATCTGAAATTTCTTTAATTCTCGTCTGATAAATTCTCTTGCTAGTTTTAGGGTATAAGATAATAGAATGACCTCATTGAAGGCTTGCTTCCGCTCTCCAAGTGTCCTCAGAGCACCGTATCTTTTGTCATTAATAATTTCTCTCATGGCCTGTGACAGAAACCATCTGAAACTTCAGAAACATGCTCAAGAACAGTTAATAGTGAAAGTTATACTACCTGTTCCCATGTCCAGTCAGATCCAACTTTGGCGGATTTCAAAAGTGATTTGAAGACATCCACAGCTTCCTATATAGTGAAGTAAAATTAATTATGCACACAGATAAGACCAGAAATATGCTCAGACATAAAACCAATCTTTTATCGGATAAATCAATCATACCAATTTATTGTTAAAGGAAAAACTCTCTTGATGAATTTGTTTTTCTTCTGTTTGGCTCTCAACCTTTTCACTTTCAACCATAGGTTTTTGGCTTTCTTTTGGTCCACTCCCACTACCTTGCTAGAGAGCAGATCAACAATTATGATAAACGGATACAGAAGAAATGCATGCTAACAAGAAATGCTCATCGCTTAGCTTTAAATACATTTGCGTTTTTAGTTGACATGTCATCTGAATCTCCACTGTTCCCGACTGAAATTTCGTCCTTCTCAACCCTGCAAAGATAGATGATAGAAACTTATTTAGGTCGTGATACTCACAACTAAAACTAAATAGAATAAAAGAGAAAGGGAGATAAAATTGCTACAACTGTCAGTACAATGTAGCAGCAGAAGTTTCAGTCACAGGGACAGAAAGACCATCGGTTTCTGAAGTATCACACAATTGTGATGTTTCATCTGCACTCATCTGAACTCGATCAACATTTTCGACCGGTGAAGAACTTCCAGGAACTGAAGCTGGCTGCTTCAAATCAGAAGTAAGAGTTAGTTTCTCAACGCCCTCAGAGGTTGAAGTTTGGCTTGGTAGACCAGTCGGAGCTGCAGTCGATGCAGTGTCAGAACGAGTCAGCACCTCAGAAGCATCAATAATGCCTTCCGCATGAGGCCCTTGAACAGATGCTATTTCTGCTTGTTCACGCACAATCTGGCGAGAAGAGTTATAATTTACACAATGGGAAACAGAGAAACTAGAACACAGAAATACAGAAGAGAATACAATAATTTGTCTTAAGAGAAACCTTCATCTCTTCCGGCATTGTCCATGTTGATTGCTTCGTAATCTTATTGTAGTAATACCTGCAACCATATTAAAGATTCAACATCCAAAAGCTAAAGATTTTTATTTTTTCATCAGTTGTATGTTAATGAAATAAAAACTTTAGTTGCATACTCACTTTCTTCCATCAGGACTTGAATGTTCTTTCCAGTCAGTTCTTGCATCTGCTCTCTGTATCAGAGAATACACATCTATACATTAACTATATACCCATACATTTTTGGTTAATCATTGCTTCAGATCACAGAAGAACAAATGAAGAAAGAATAACGGTCCAGTTCAACATAACATAACATAATCTATGATATTAGCCACGAAGAATAATCACAACTGTTGTGACTGAAAATATCTGAACGTCATAAGAAACAGACATTGAAAGGTGTCCTCCCATATGCCTTTATTTAGGTAAAGAGAGTATCTAGATTAGGATGAACTATATCACTACTCCCTTTCATCAGATGGAAATGAGAAAATGTAAGAACTCCACTGCATTTCAATGTTGTCACTTTTGTGTAACCCTAGCACCTATATCACCCAAGCTTGCACAATCGGAATTCTAGATATAAGGTCATATTTACATTCATAATAAAGAAAACAAAATTTCCACCTCAAACGAAAGTTCAATGACTACTAGTAAGCAGTAAATGGAATGACGTGGCACAAGACAGCTTTGAAAATCCGAATGAGTAGATCATTCCTGAAACTTCATTTCTTTAGCTAGGGAAGCTTACAGTACTTCAGGTGATTTTTCAAGACCACAAACAGATGAGATCCAAAATAACTCACCTCAAAAAGAGTCATCAACTCAACAGGCTTCTCCCAAGTGGACTTCTTTGTCCTCTTGTTGAAAAAATATCTAATAACAAGCAAAAAATCAATGTCATACACCATATACTCGTACAACTGGAAACATGGAGCTAAAAATAAACTTATTCTACATATTATATGATGAGAATAATATGTGGTAAGGTTGGGAAATACACAACGGTTGCACAATGTGCAGGACAATGAATCATCAGGAACACACAGATAGAACATAAAATTACGAACATCAAACACTTCCTCTACAGCAAAAATAGAAGTGAAATCGGATGCCTAACCAACAAATCCTGTGACTTTCAGCATATCAAACTCGTAAATATCTTAGATGTCATGATTATGGTTGCTTCCCACTAAAACTTAAGCTTGGTAATAAGCCACTAGTTCAATATTTTCATGCTAAGTCCAGATGGAAGAACAAAACAAGCAAGCAAATATCATCAATATGAATTACAAACAGGTATTAGATAGAATTTGTGTAAAAGAAAGCAAGAGATTGGTTCATTGAGTGAACATATCACATACCATTACATTTAACAGAGCTGACAATTGTATACCGAAATCAAAGAATCAAAAATATATGACTAAGAAACATTAAAAATAAAAAACCTCCTCAGAGAGCACAAAAAATTCCATAAATTTACTTAATAAAGAAACTATCATCTGGATTAGCCAATGATATGGTCTCCAAATACCACACAGTGGTAAAAATAGAGAAACAACTACACAAACTATCCCGGACATATCTTTTCCAGAATTAGCTTTTGCACAACCTTATTGGGTACTTCCAAGTTACCAGCAATTTGTCTCGTTTAAATGTCAATATTTGAAATTTGGCATCATATGTGAAAACGCAAGCAAAACAATCAAAAAAGTATAGATAAAAGTCACAAGACTTATAATTCTTACTTCCTTCCATCCGCAGAGGTATGCTCAACCCAATCTGTTAGAGCCTTTTGAGAAGGTAAAGGTTTTAAAAAAGCTGCCTTCAAGTCGCAAAAGTAAATATAAATTAGTATTCAACCAAAAAAAGAGTATAGAAGGTAGTTAGAATAAAAGACATGGTAACAACCTTTGGTTGTTCAAATGTCGGATTCATGATAGAAGATTCTGCAGAAGTATGAATGATAGATGCTCTCTGTTGTGCCTGACTATGAATGCTTGGTCCAGTGACTTGAGGTGGCACCCTCGAACCTTCGTAAGATGTGGCACTCTGTTTTTTCACAGAGTTAGGAACTAGAAGTCTAGTTTCTGTAAATATAAATATAAAACTATCTTCCTTCCTTACCGGATAAGAAAAGAGTGCCCTAGGGCCACCAAAGCCAGGCATACCAATATCTGGAGTTTGTACATAAGGCTGATGCAAGGAGGTACCAGAAGCAATTGACACATTTGGCTGTGAAATTAGAGTTGGGGGTCCAAGTGGCACATGTTGCACTTGCACCTGATTTAATTGGCTGGGTCTTTCATGTGAATGGTGCATGGATTGTAATAACTGAGGTGCATAAGATTGAGGTGGATATCCAATGCTCAATACTGTGCCACCTCTGCCAACACATTGAAAGTTCTGAGAAGACAATCGAGCAACTTGCTCAGACTGAGGAGCTTGAATGGTAGGAAGAAACTGTAATGAAAATATGCAAAACACATGTAGGGTTGAGCTGATAAATAGTCTTCAGATACATATATGACATAAAACATTACCTGAAAGTTCATGGGTGGAGCAAAGCCTCGGGGTAAATCTATGGAGCTAGCATTAGGATGCTGGAATGGCTTTAAAACAAAACAAAACAAAATCGCTAAATTAGATGTAAAATTCAAAAAAACCAACAGAAGAATATAAATCTACTTAAATCATATATCCAAAGGTCTGAGGCATTTAGAAATTAACCCACAGCCAGCGGCCTCAGGGTAAAAGAGCATTGGAATAAAGAGGGTGCAAAATAGAACAGATATATGAAAAAAAGAACACACTCAGTATTTACGCCTACCTGAATGCCAGGATATTGATGGTTATTAGCCATCTTCCAGCAGTATTAGCCTCAGTGAAACCAATGGAAGATCCACCAAATAATAATGGAAACTGCACGTATATGCTCTATATAGGCTCAGTTGAAATATGGAGAAGAAAACTAGACCTGTACAACAAACACAAAATAGGAATGAGGACGTGAACTAGTAGTAGTCTACATTTATTTGCAATATGCAAGCAACAACGATACCCCTCGCCTTCTAAAGTTTCTCATAGAATATCCAACATAGCATACAACGATTTCTATATTGAAAAACGGCAAACCCCAATACAATAAAAACGCAAGGTATAAGCATGGCATTCAAGCAGGTCTCTGTTCTAAGATTGTTAAATCGGCCACCATCATCTGTTCATAAAATCCATGTCTTACTTAACCATAATTCTAAGTGATTCCAAACAAGTTCATAATTTCTACTTGATAACCGTCTGATCATAAAATCGAGTTTAGAAACAGATAATAAACTGTTTGGATTGGATAGGTAGTATTAACATGTTCATGATCGTGTGGAGTAACTTAATATGCCATAACATGAGAATAAACTATTGAAAATGATCCAGAAATGAAAAGTTTTTCAACTCTAGGTTTCACTCTTGCAGATTACTTGGAAACTTACAACTAATATATAAGAAACTGAGAGTAGAGACGAACTCATTCAATCAAATTCTACCAAGAAGATACTCACTTTATAGAAAAGGATTGCCAAACCCTAACCAGAACAATATAGAAATGAAGAAATATCCCAAAACTTCAAACACTTCTCAATTGCGCTTTGAGTCAATCGCAGAATTCGAACACAAGACCAAAGGAACAACTATAAATTCCGGCGAAGAGAGGGACGAATTGCGGAAAATTACCAAATCGCCGGCGAGGATGAAGTTGAACTCAAAGTTCAGAGCCAACACGACGGAGCGGTACTGCGCTTCACCTATTAAATTATTAAAATTAAAAAAAAAAGGTCAATTCGGTGTCTTTAGTTGGGCCAGACAACCCAGTTTAGGCCCAATTGGTAGCCACGTGTAAATTTTAGGATTATTTCGTTTAGTTTTTGATCGGTTTAGTGTATTTTAGCTCGGTTTACTACTAATATAGAGATACATACATTCTTTGAAATCAGACCAATTGTTTTTTAGCTACCGAGCTACCTTTATTTCTAGTTTGGTTTGATAATCAACCCCTGTAAACCGAACTCTTACATCTTATAAAATTATATTTATTAAATTGTTACAAAATACTTGTATTCTAATCTACTTCACTATGTCAAATAACATAATTACAATAAAATTGGACAAAATGTGTTTTTCCAATAACAGAAGATTTATAAAATTCTATTTCCAACAAAATATCGACTATAGAAAACCAAAATCGTCCTATGTTCAATGCGAAAAATATAATGCTCAAGTTGGTCAAAGGGTTGATGGGCTTTCGTAGATGTATGTAAGGTTCTTATCGTATGGTGATATACCAAAATATTTAGTGGGCTTTAATAATAATGTATAGCCCAAGCTCATAACTTCACAAATCATTATAATAAATAACTGAAAAATTTATGATTTAAACCAAATTAGAATGCACAAAAAATGTTATTTTTAGAATTTAGGATCATGAAAAACAAAATATACCATAGTAAAAACCAAAATTTTTATTATAATAGTTCAATTAGAATGGTGTCATGCCTAGTATATCCAAGATTTTATCTGATTTAAAATATGTATAATGTATGAGTTAAGGGTAAAGGAAAACTATATAGCTACTAAATTAAAATTAGATTGAGTAAGAGCTTTGTTTAATTGGGTTTAAAGTTTAAACAAAGTTATACTTTTAGTGGGGATCTTATTTTTTTGTCAACTTAATGGGGTTTTATTAACAAAAACTATATGTGATTGTAAATTCTTTTAATTGGTTTTTCTTTTCTAATAAATCCACTAAATTTCTTTGTCAATAACATAACTTGGATCGTTTCATGATTGTAATTCAAAAGTCTTACACCGTTACAAGTCGATATTTCTAAGTAAAAATATAGTTTACAAATAATTTATATCATGTTGTATAATAACATATTATACACATACATCAACATATTTGTATATTAATAGTTACGATTTTATCGCATATACATATAGTACGTATACTAAAAAAAGTATTAATAATCTATAAACTAGAAAACGTATTTACATAGTCAATATTAAAGAAATGTATGGAAACAAGAAGATTTATTTTTATAATGAATATTATATTATTTCTGATGAATTTGATGATTTCACTTGTACGCATGTGTCATATATTGGTGTACTAACTAACAAAATCGAAATTTGGATTACAATATGAATGAGAGACCCCTATACAGCTGCGGCTCGACAGTCTCCTCACGATCCTCTCTGTAAGACAGATTGGTCTTCTTCTTAATCACTTGACTTCTATTTTTATTATATTATCTCTCAAACTCTTTAAATAATTTATCACTCAACATTTAATTACAACCCCATGCATAAATTTAACAACACAGATTCAATCATAGTACCATACGTGTGGGAACCAGAGCAAAACGACACAAAGTTAATACGTGTGGAAAGCTTTCGAAACATCTTCTTTATTTAGCATATAAACATTTTTAGTAGATTAAAAAAATATTAGTATTATTTTTAAGATAGATAGAATAATAGTATAAGCCAGTGAAGATGATGCCAACTAAATGACTTACGTGCTCCACTTTGGGGCCAGCTCATGCTCCAAGTGATGAACAGAGAGATAGATAAAGATTGCGTAAGGGAGGCTGCATGGTATTCATCTCTCGACCCTACCTCGTATTATTCATCCAATGGCAGCGATTAACCTCTTTGCGTCCACGGTGTTTTTTACAATTATTTATTTTATAATCAATTTAGTTTCAAAAATCATACTATCATATCAAATGAATATTTTATCATTGTCCCATATCTACCGACTATACAAAACTGCCACACACCAAAAATCTAAAATAAATCTACCGACTACAAATTATGGAGTATCTCATTTCAGGTGAAAAACTTCAACGTTAATTTTGTTATTTATCTACTAGTAGTATTTTTTTAGGTATATATAATTCGTGTAATTGTAACATATTTATTATTTTGCAAAGTAACGAACAAAAAAAATACTTTGTTTGTTTGCAAAACTTTTTTTTTTAATTTCATAAATGCAAACTGTTATTTTTAAAAACTATTCAATTTTAAGTATTTCTTTATCTATTCTGAAATATCCATAGAAAAGGTTTCTGAAATAATGTGCACACCGTACTAACTCTCATGTAGATGGCATGATCAGTTACAGAAAAAGGAAACAAATAAATAAATACAACCAGTTTAAATTTACTCTGCACTGATTTATACATTTCCATAAAGATAGCAGGAAAATATTTTTTGCCTTTTTCAGTAAAAAATAAGGCAACAAATGTTCCAGTTCACGTTTTGAGAAAAATCCAAAAAAAAAACAAAAATCAGATTAAGGTAATAATAATCGAAAACGTTTAGAAAAGTAAAAAAATCAAAAAATGATGTGAAAAAAATAAGTCTGCCTCTCTGGAAAATGATAGGTGAGGTTAATAAAGCCCACTGTTTTGGGGTTTGACCCCACAGAATCTCTATTTTATTCTGTAAAACCAAATATCTTTTTTTGTAATTAATTAATTTATGTACATTCCCCAGCTATTTTCCAGCCTGTGTTTCCTCTCCCAATTCTTTCCATTTTTATACCTTCTCTCTTCCTCCTTTCTTCTTCACTCATCTCTTCTTCTTCCCTTCAACCTTCATAATCAGTGGCTCCTTCGCTTATTAGTCTTTGTCAATCTTAAATCGTTGAGTATCCAAAAATCTTAAACTCAATGGATCCGTGCTCTTTCGTACGGATCATAGTCGGTAACTTGGCCGTTAGGTTTCCGTCGTCGTCTTCTTCTTCTTCTTCCTCATCAGGACCGTCTGTTTCCGGAATCAATCCAACGGCTCCTAACTGTTACTGTAAAATCAGATTCAAGAACTTTCCTCGTGAGATTGTTTCTGTTCCGGTTATGTTCCGAACTGAATCTGAATCCGAGACTCGTTGCTCCTCCTCCGGTAACGTATCCACCGTTGCTGCTTGTTTCAGTTTAAGTAAAGCTCAGATCGAAGCGTCGTTGAAGAAACCTAAATTTAGTGTTCTCTCCGTTGAGGCTTATTCCCGCGGAAATAGCGACGGAGACGACGGTGTTAGCGGCGCGTCGTGTGGACTCGCTACGGCGGGTGAGAAGTTGCTTGGTCGATTTGAGGTTTCGCTTGATTTGAAATCGGCGGAGACGAAGAGTTTTTTGGCGCATAACGGTTGGGTTGCTTTGCCGTCTAAGAAAACGAAGAGTAAAACTGGATCCGATCCGGAGCTCCACGTTAGCGTACGGGTCGAACCTGACCCGAGATTCGTGTTTCAGTTCGACGGTGAGCCTGAGTGTAGTCCTCAGGTTTTTCAAGTTCAAGGAAACACAAAGCAAGCCGTGTTCACTTGCAAATTCGGCTCTAGAAACTCCAACTCCGGTGATCGAAATCTTCTTCACAGGTCAGTTAAATCATCATCTTACTGGAATAATTAAGAAATAGGAACATTGCCTTTTTCAGATAGATTCTTTACTTACCAATTTAGCAAAGAGATGCGAACTTAGAAATATGTATTTTCATGCTTTGATTGGTGATTGAGATTTGTTTTGTGATCGTATATTGATTTTATGGTTTATATTTTGCAGTTCTTCGATGATGTCTGAGATAAGCTCAACGAGAAGTTGTATATCGTCGATGAATTCGGAAAAAGAACAACCGTCAAAAGAGAGAAAAGGATGGTCAATAACGGTCCATGATCTCTCCGGTTCACCCGTGGCTATGGCCTCTATGGTAACACCTTTCGTACCATCTCCTGGTTCGAACCGGGTGACTCGGTCAAGTCCCGGAGCGTGGCTTATTCTTCGACCTGACGGTTGCACATGGAAGCCATGGGGAAGACTAGAAGCATGGCGTGAGGCTGGTTACTCTGACACTCTAGGTTATCGTTTCGAGCTTTTCCAAGACGGTATAGCCACCGCAGTTTCTGCATCGTCGTCGATCAGTTTGAAAAATGGCGGGAGTTTTGTTATTGATGTTACCGGCGGTACAAGCACAACGGCGTCTACGCCGACAACGAGTCCTCAAGGAAGCTGGGATCTCGGATCCGGTTCAAGCGCCGGTTCAAGACCCGCGTCGAGACCAGGATCAGGATCCGGGTCGGATTTCGGATATCTACTACCGCAACATCCGTCTGCGGCCGCGCAAAACAGAGGGTTCGTTATGTCGGCTACGGTTGAAGGAGTTGGGAAACGAAGCAAACCAGAAGTAGAAGTCGGTGTGACGCACGTGACATGTACGGAGGATGCAGCAGCGCACGTGGCATTAGCTGCGGCGGTGGATCTGAGTTTGGATGCTTGCAGGCTTTTCTCACACAAGCTAAGGAAAGAGCTGAGACAGCAAAGCCAGCTTGGTGTCGTTTGACTTGTTTCGCTTTGTCGTTTTACCAATTCATGAGTTGTCTTCCACTCACATTTTTTTGGTTTGAATTTTCTATTTTTTTCTTTTTAAGATAGCGTTAGGAATTAGCCAGCCATTTTTTTGAGAGGTGGATGTCATCATTATTAAAAATTGTTAATATCTTTCTCAGTACAGCTAAGAAATGACAGTAACAACTAACAAACAACTCATTATCTCTTTTAATTTGCCTCATTAACAAGACATTAGACATGAAATTATTTTTAGAATGGTTTTTCACCAATGTAATTACCAGGAGGATCATAGTTGCATGTAATAAAAGTACCACCACTGTTACACACAACTTTAGCACATCCCAAACGAACTGTGTTTTTCCAAACAACTTGCGTGTAATGTAGACAGGTGCCACCGTTTGGATCATTACACGTGTTACTATCGTAATCGTAGTACTGTTTCTCGTTGATCCACATTTCCGCAGCATCTTCAGCCGACATTTCTCCACTACTCATCGCTATGTTCTCTCCAAATGGTCCATTCGAATGGACTAATGCACAATCATTGATCCTCTGGTTTGCATAGCTTGCCGCATATGCAGCGACCTCATCGTCCCAAACCAATGGGTCGAGCCCAACCTCGTTTCGGGCTTCGTTGTGGGCCTCTAAGAATTGTTGTTGCAAATCTTCGGCTAAAGAGCCATAGAAAAGAGCAATTGCTAAGAGAAATAAAATGTTGGTTTTGAGTAGAGACATTGTTTTACGTACGTGTTGGTGGTGAAGCTTAGGAGTTAATTTGAGTATTTATATTTCAAAATTTAGAATAGTTAACAACTTTGGATTGTAACAAAAAACAAATTCTGTTATTTTGTTTACCAAAATTAAAAGAGGATCATATTTACATACCCTCCATATTAAAAAGACAGGCTAGTCAACGTTACATTCTATTCTTTGTATTCATTGGATTTTGCTATTTTTGTGTTTTGAATATTTTGTACACGTCTCCGGTCTCTCTTGATAACGATTTGATTTTGAAATCTTCTTATTTTGGAAAAAATTAAAATATAATATTCTGCTAGATAATCACTTCACTAATCAGTATTTATTTCCCAAATTTATTGGTAATGTATCCAACGGATATGATTCAAGTAACTAAAGGAAATAATTTCTTCAGTTTTGACTTTTGATTTCTTACCGTCACGTTGCCTTCCATAAGTCAAATCGGGCCTTTTCTAGCGATTCTAATACATAGCCCAACACAACCATTGGCCCTTATGTTGTTTCGCCTACAATGACCATTTTATAATTAAAGTTTTTACTTCATTTAGGTACTATATTTCATTCAATGTTCACAACAAGAACACATAAATGATAAAAACAAAAAAAAAGAAATTAGGACGAAAAAAGAAAAAATTAACTTGGAAACAAAATTATATGCTGATGCAAACGTGTTGGTGTGCATGAATGTAAGAAAATCCATATAAGGAAATAACATAAAATATATTTGAATGCGAAAATTTCAAACGCCACGGCTTTTTTTTTGTTAATCCTTCCGACGTAGAGAACAATGCTCCGGCTACTATTTATCGTTCGCCTTCTCTTTTTAATGCCACTAGCTTCATCGAGATCCAACCACAGTGAAGAAGTCGAGAATCTTCTCAAACTGAAATCCACCTTTGGAGAAACAAAATCCGACGACGTCTTTAAGACCTGGACTCACCGGAATTCGGCATGTGAATTCGCCGGAATCGTATGTAATTCCGACGGAAACGTCGTCGAGATCAACCTTGGAAGTCGGAGTTTGATCAACCGAGACGACGACGGTAGGTTCACCGATCTTCCTTTCGATTCAATCTGCGATTTGAAGTTGCTGGAGAAGCTTGTTCTAGGAAACAACTCTTTACGTGGTCAGATTGGTACGAATCTCGGGAAATGTAATCGCTTGAGATACTTAGACCTCGGGATCAACAATTTCTCCGGTGAGTTTCCGGCGATTGATTCGTTACAATTACTCGAGTTTTTGAGCTTAAACGCTTCTGGAATCTCTGGAATATTCCCATGGAGTTCTCTAAAAGACCTGAAACGATTGAGTTTCCTAAGCGTTGGAGATAACCGATTCGGTTCGCATCCATTTCCTAGAGAGATTCTAAATCTCACTGCCTTGCAATGGGTTTATCTGAGTAACAGCAGCATCACTGGTAAGATTCCAGAGGGAATCAAAAACCTTGTTCGTCTACAAAACTTGGAGCTCTCTGATAATCAGATCTCTGGTGAAATTCCAAAGGAGATTGTTCAGCTCAAAAACCTAAGGCAGCTTGAGATTTATAGTAATGACTTGACCGGTAAGTTACCATTGGGTTTTAGGAATTTGACGAATCTGAGGAATTTCGACGCCTCTAACAACTCCTTGGAAGGTGATTTATCAGAGCTGCGGTTCTTAAAGAATCTTGTGTCTCTTGGAATGTTCGAAAACCGATTAACCGGTGAGATTCCAAAAGAGTTTGGAGATTTCAAGAGTTTAGCTGCTTTGTCTCTTTACAGAAACCAGCTCACAGGGAAGCTTCCGAGGAGACTCGGTTCTTGGACAGCTTTTAAGTACATCGACGTGTCTGAGAACTTCTTGGAAGGTCAGATTCCTCCTTATATGTGCAAGAAAGGCGTAATGACGCATCTTCTCATGTTGCAGAACAGATTCACAGGACAATTTCCAGAGAGTTATGCTAAATGTAAGACTCTGATTCGTCTTCGTGTAAGTAACAACTCTCTCTCTGGAATGATTCCTTCAGGGATTTGGGGTCTTCCTAATCTACAGTTTCTTGACCTTGCTTCAAACTATTTTGAAGGAAACCTCACTGGTGATATTGGTAATGCCAAGTCTCTAGGTTCTTTAGATTTGAGCAATAATAGATTTTCAGGTTCTCTACCGTTTCAGATCTCAGGAGCTAACTCGTTAGTGTCGGTTAATCTTCGAATGAATAAGTTTTCCGGGATAGTTCCTGAATCTTTTGGTAAGCTTAAGGAGCTTTCAAGTCTCATTCTTGACCAGAATAATCTATCTGGTGCTATACCAAAGTCACTAGGCTTATGCACATCTTTGGTTGATCTAAACTTTGCTGGAAACTCACTCTCTGAGGAAATCCCGGAAAGTTTAGGATCTTTAAAGTTATTGAATTCCCTGAATCTGTCAGGAAACAAATTATCAGGAATGATTCCTGTTGGTTTGTCGGCTCTGAAGCTAAGCTTACTTGACTTATCCAACAACCAATTGACCGGTTCTGTTCCTGAATCTCTCGTAAGTGGAAGCTTTGAAGGAAATTCAGGACTATGCAGCTCAAAGATCAGATATCTTCGTCCATGTCCGCTTGGAAAACCTCACAGCCAAGGGAAGAGGAAACATTTGTCAAAAGTCGACATGTGTTTCATTGTTGCAGCGATACTTGCTCTGTTTTTCTTATTCAGTTACGTGATCTTTAAGATAAGACGAGATAAGTTGAATAAAACGGTGCAGAAGAAGAACGACTGGCAAGTGAGCTCTTTCCGGTTACTAAACTTTAATGAAATGGAAATTATTGATGAGATCAAATCAGAGAATATCATAGGCAGAGGAGGTCAGGGGAATGTTTACAAAGTAAGTCTAAGAAGCGGTGAAACACTAGCCGTTAAACATATCTGGTGTCCGGAGAGTTCCCACGAAAGCTTTAGAAGCTCAACGGCAATGTTAAGTGACGGCAATAACAGAAGTAATAACGGAGAATTCGAGGCAGAAGTCGCGACGCTAAGCAATATAAAACATATAAACGTTGTGAAGTTGTTCTGCAGCATAACGTGTGAGGACAGTAAGCTGCTTGTCTATGAGTATATGCCTAATGGAAGCTTGTGGGAGCAGCTGCATGAGCGTCGTGGTGAGCAAGAAATTGGGTGGCGTGTGAGACAAGCGTTAGCTTTAGGAGCTGCTAAAGGGCTGGAGTATCTTCACCATGGGTTAGATCGGCCGGTGATACATCGAGACGTGAAGTCCAGCAATATATTGCTTGATGAGGAATGGAGACCAAGGATTGCTGATTTTGGATTGGCTAAAATCATTCAGGCTGATTCGGTTCAACGAGATTTCTCGGCTCCTCTTGTCAAAGGAACTCTTGGTTACATTGCCCCCGGTATGTAGAATCTTCAGGTTTTCTTCTGAATAGCCATATGACATTAGGTCAACATATCTTTAGGTTTCTTGCTTATCAAACTTTAAATTCTTCCATTTCAATCCACAGTTTTATAACACCTGTAAATTGCATATCATTTCTTTGTTGTTCACAGAATATGCATATACTACCAAAGTGAACGAGAAGAGCGACGTGTACAGCTTCGGGGTGGTGTTAATGGAGTTGGTGACAGGGAAGAAGCCGTTAGAGACAGATTTCGGCGAGAACAATGACATAGTCATGTGGGTTTGGAGCGTGAGCAAGGAGACGAACAGAGAAATGATGATGAAATTAATCGATACGAGCATAGAAGATGAATACAAGGAGGATGCTCTTAAAGTTTTGACCATTGCTTTATTATGCACGGACAAGTCTCCTCAGGCTAGACCGTTTATGAAATCAGTAGTTAGTATGCTAGAAAAAATAGAGCCTTCCTATAACAAGAACAGTGGAGAAGCAAGTTACGGTGAGAGTGCTAATGATGAGATTACTAAAGTTGTATAACTCATAGATTGCACTTGGTTATTAATCGAGCTAAGGCTCAAGAATAATAAATTCTTGATTGGTTTTATACTTAAAAAAATTCTTCAGAGAAAGATTCTAAGACCATTCAAGAGTTTTGTATCATCTTCATCTACATGGACAAAAAAGAAAGTAGTAGTTGTAAAGGGTTAGTGTAAATTGAAAAGCCATAAGATTTTCTATGATAATACTCTTTAAAAATAATTAAAAAGATAAAGCAAAAAGCCATAGTTATTAAATAACTTACAGACGAACATTTATAAAATACATCGCAACGATAGGACATGCATGATCATCACAATCACAAAGATCAGAGACATCTTCAGATGTTTCTTACATAAGTTTTGTATACACACACACACATATTTAGCATCAAGTTACAGTTTCAACTTTCAGCCCTGGCGGTCAATCTCCACCGTCCATCCCTTGGTATCCTCGACCCGACCCGTCTGGATATCACTTAACGTCTCGTATAGCTTCGCAGCCAATGTTTCTTCCCCTGTTTTGAATCCGGTCCTGTATTGAGTTTATACATTCAATCATTTCAGTCACCCTAACTTATGAAAAAATCTAAAAATAGACATTTTGGATTAACAAAGGGAAGAAAGTATTACTTTTTGTCTTTAAAGGTTACGGATGCAATACTAGTCACAATGGAAGCAGTGCCAGTACAGAAAGCTTCGTCCGCATCGAGAAAGTCCACTAGAGGAATCGTACGTTCCTCGACCTTTATACAACGTGAAAGACCAAAAGGAAATTATTATACATGCATGATGAATATTATTAGTAAGGAGATTTTTTTCGCAAATTACAAGATCAACTTGATATATGTATGATATTGAAATATTCCAACCTGGTAGCCGAAATCACGACACAATTCCATTACGCAGTTTCGAGTGACTCCGGGCAAAATAGTTCCTGCAATTGTTGGTGTCGATACAACATTGCCCTATATACAAAAATATCATCACAACCATCTTAATATTCTATAACACATGTATAAACCTCAACATGCATTTTCAATAAATTTGTATATTTATTTTTTACCTTGAGCATAAAAACATTAGCTGCGAAAAGTTCTTCAATGTTTTTGCCAGTTGCAGCATCCAAAAACAAAATATCAGAGAAACCTTGTTTTTTCGCCTCTGCCAATGGTATCCAAACCTTCAACGAGAAATTTTTCCATTACAATCATTTAGTCATGTAATTATGAAAATTTGATGTATATTTTTAAAACTTACAGGACAATAGTTTGTGATGCTCTTCACACCACCAGTTCCACTAGGAAAAGCTCGACGAAACTGATCTTCGATTTTCAGATTCAAACCAGAGTTATCCTATTCCAAACAAAAATCCGAAAATAATCAAATTTAACATAATGGTTTTCGTTAAACAACATAACCCTTTAATTTAAAACCAACTCTCAACAAGTAATTGATGCATGCATGTTATATTACGTACTTGGAATCCCTTATATTTTCATATGTGAACAATAAAAGAAAAACGACAAGAACACTAGTCACCTTATGATAACGTCCAACAGGACAGGCAAAAGCTGTGAAGGTGGTCTCAGGAATGGGAAATGAACCAAGAATCGGACCACTCCCAAACAAGATAGGCCTAATATACAATGTTCCTTTCCCCGGAGGAGGAATCTGCGTACATATATAAGAAAACCCCATTGATTATATCTTTCATTTTATAAGGTTTTATTATCTTGACGAATTCATACAACAATCAATATATATAATATACCCATTTCTTGTTGGCAAGAGCAACTTGTTTGATGGCGGAGACGAATTGATCGACCGAAGGATAAGGCATATAGAGTCTGTCAGCTCCGGCTTGAAGGCGGAGACCGTTTTGGTCTGGTCGGAATAGCAGAATCCGACCATCTTCTGTCCTGTAAGCTTTCAGTCCTTCATATAAACCCTAATCATTCCCAAACCACCATAAATATTCCAGTAAATTAGTATCAAACCATTACTTAAGAATTGTTGCGAAACTAGATCACATACAATGATTTGATAGGAATATCAATACTTTCATACTATTCGGTTCGTTGATATACATTAATACATATATGTACAACTATTTCATTTTTTCAATAGTTTATAGCTCAAATATGCATACAATATAGTTGCTAACTCAATAGTATACTATGTAATTATATTTATGATAATTAGCTCAATCATTTTATTATCAGTGAGAAAGCTATATATTCATGTGTTAATAGTTTTTTCTGTTTCATCTAATAACGATCTAGATTTATATTCATTCTTTTAAGTCATATATAACAAACCTGGCCATACTGAAGAACAGCAGCGCAAGGGTTAAGTTGCAAATCAGCAAAAGGAAGAATCTTCCCCTCTTGAAAACTCTCTCCATGATTGCACTTCGCAACATACATATAATCCGTACGAACAAACTTGAATGCCAACTCTTCCCACTTGACATTCGCATATTTTTCATCCGAAACACTGTAAATTTTGATAAATAAAAAAAAACAAAAAAAAGATCGCCAAATCATATTTCATACTATCAGATTTAAACAATATAATTTGTTCGACGATACAGAAATATTTTACCTCACAGGAAGAGGTTGCGCAGAAGGAGCCATGGATGTGTTTGTTCGAGTCGAGTTGCTTTGTTGTAAGTAGGTAATTGCAAGAAACTTGAGTTGTCTATAAAGCTTTGGAATACTTCTCTTTATATATACGTTTACAACAATTTTTTTTTTTTTTTTTTTTCTATTTTTACAACAAATTGTTTTTTATTATAATAATAAACTTAAACGAAAATAAATAATATCTCTTTGTTCTATTTCTTAAAAAAGAAATTAGCTTGTAGTACTTCAACGTATCTTAACTCTTTAGTCTTTAGTAGGTATATATCATCTATTTATTTATTTTTATTTTTTTTATATTACGATTATAGTGTACGTACGTATTTATTAATCAAAAATAACTTGGTAGAAGTAAAAAGAAAATGATTTTTTTTTTACTCAGTGATCAGTTTTACGTTTATTCAAAAATAAGTTGTAGTTTCCTTCTTAATATTCAAGTTATATGACTAAAAATTGGTCGGTTAATTTACTATTAAGATTAATCGGAAACTCTAGTTAGATCACGAGATAATCATCACGTGGAGAAACATTTGGTTCTTGTCACGTGGAGAAAACGTTAAGCTTATTTTTTACTTCTTTATTATATTTTTGAGGAAATGGTTGAAAGAAAGAGAGTGTTTAAAATGTGAATGCGCTCGTAGTTAGGTGGAGGTTAATGGGTAGGAGGGTAGGTCATATGTGTATTAGTGATGGATAAAAATTAAAAACATAAAAAAAACTTCAAGCTGTAAATAATCTAATAAAAGAACATAGAAATATAATCAAAGAACCATTTAACTAAATAAATACTTTCGATTCAAATAGCATATTTCTAAGTTCCAAGAATAGCTATCCTCTATCCACATGTTACATTTTTTTTTTCTTTTTCACATCCATATAGTTTTTAAAATAATTTTCTAGATGGTATTTTTTATTCGACATTTTTTTTTCCTTTTAGATTTACTGATTATAATTTATTTAGAAATAAATGATACGACTGTCGTTTCTACAAAACTGAAATTTGCAAACATTGGACCAAAAAGCGAAACCTTAATCACTTGAAACGACAACGTTCTTTAGTATGTTTTTGGACATACAAAGTACACATAAGATGTTCCCTCACTCTTCGATTGTTTCTTAACCTAATATAATTAAGCAATATTGAACTTGAGTCACTCAATGCTGCACCGAAGGAGCCTTTAGATTTTGAGCAAATTCATGAGAGTTTAGCTTCTCATTCATCACTCTGAATTTCTCTTTTATCCTCTTTATCTGTCCAAAACATGACACATAACATAATGTTAGTTCTCCTGCATACTTCCAATGGCAAATAGAAAAAAGAGACATTGATCATAGAAGTCAGTTTGGTTTACCCTTCTGAGCTCGATCTCTGTGCTCCGTTTCTTTTGATCAAGTGATTGCCGGAGATTCGTGATGTCGAAGATACTATCGAGGTCGTCTTCAAATGCGTTTTCCAACTCTTCCCGGAGAAGAGCAGGTAACTTATCAACGATGGGCATTAGAAGAAAACAGTTGAACTGCAGAACAAAAGAAAACACAGATACAAACTTTTTAAAAGAAAAGTCATTTTAAAAGCAAGAAGAATCTGAGTAAAAACTGAAGTAGGAGCAAACCTTTAACTCAGCAGAGGCGAGAAAGTACTCTCGTATGCCCTGGAATATCTGTTGGACCAATGCGTACACAATTCTCTCAGAGGAAGGAGCAAGCTTGCGGTTCCAAAGTGTGCTATCTAGAAGATCAGCCAACCGCATTTCTGTTGTCTGAATACTGGAACCTGAATCGATGTTTGAGGCGAGATGGCTTAGCTTTACATCTGATCTTGACTTGGTGTCTGTTGTGCCACCTAATGCATCTTGGGGAAGACTAAATCCTATGGCATTACCTGATGTCGTATTATGCTCTGTTCCACCAAATGAGTCCAAGAATTGACGTAGACCAGCTCGGTTCTACATAACATTGAGAAACGAAAACTACTCAATCAGAAACGGATACTTGATGGTATGTACACAACTCAATTGGATTGAAACAGAGCTATAGGGCTGTAGCAATGACCTTGTTGTGAAGAGACCATGTAACATAGCGAGTTGTACTTGCTAAATCCTCCATACATCTGCAAACAATATAAAATCCAAAGGGTGATCAATCACTAAAGCTCACTAGAACACAGGTAGGAGGCACCGACATGGTAAGAACAGGAATTGGAAATAGAATTACTTGTCACGACATGATTTTTCTGTGGACTCCACAAAACTGTTGAATGCTGAAGCAACCCGCTTGAGAAACACCTCATGCCCACTTAAATATTCACCTTCTTTCTATTCAAATTTAGAACATACATCAAAAAATTTGCTGGAAAGGGATCATGAGTATGATACCGTCAAACCAAAGAAAACAGTACCTACCTGAAGAAGATATACAGAAATTGGAAGCAATCTCTTGAGAATGTGTAGAAGCCTCGCCCCTAACTATATCAACGCAAAACAAACGAAAATGAGAACTGGAAAAAACTTTCTGTATGGAAAGAGAAACATGTGAATAACAAAATTTCAGATGAAAGTATTCCCAAACATAGTTTCTGTAAGCAGAACATGTTTACTCGATAACTCTTATGCACAAATAAGTTCCAGCAAATCTCAAAACTGAATGGTAGTATGATTTCAATATATAACGTTATATTTCATTTTTTTTTTTACGTACAGTACACCTTAACTAATTAGTAAAATTGCTTTCCATCCTCCACGAAAGAAAAAGAAAAAAGTAGCTATATCTATGTCACCTGATGAAGGAAAGGTTCAAACGTCTCACGAGCCTTCGCAACTGCTATAACACAAGCTGTTCTACAACAGCAAATAAGAGAAAGAGAATAAGAGGCCATAGAAAACATGACAAACGTTGCAGCTCAGATTAGATACTGAAAGGGGTCTGGGATGCAAAGACAATAAATTGAGAAGTGTGTTGCATGTCAGTCAATCCTATGATACCTGGAATAGTTTGTTCCATCATGAATATCCTCAACTCCACATGCATTTACAATTTCCTCCCTCGTTATTGGGGGACATTTGATAGCACCAACTAGAAAACGAAACTCAGCCATGGCACGGTGATATTGTGCACCCCCATAGAGACGCATCCCTGCATTCTGTAAAATGAAAGATAATCTGGTTATGGTCTCTCATAATTCTTGAAGGTCCAACGAAGTATCTCTTTTATTTGTTTCCAATACATTATTCTTTGGCACATATGTTTCATGCGGTCAAATTTATCTTCCATCATATTATAATCCATGTACAAGAACAAGACAACTGGATTTGAAGACCATGCCCAGCTTGCTCTATAAAGTCCAACAATATTCTGCTTCAGGGAAAGACTTACCGGTATTAGCTTATGTGAAAACTGGAGACCATCAGTACCAACAAATGCTCCTCCTTGTGTCCTTTCATCTTGCAGTGTCTCACCTGAAAAACACCATGAGAAATTATTAACAATCAAAGAACCCAACATAAAGAGAATGCTGTTATAAAATGTGCTTCTGCCAGTAACCAAAGTATCATGACCAATGATTGATTGATTAGCATACATCATTCCATGTGTAATCATCGCAGTCTGGTGACCCAGTCGAATTGAACAATATGCATTTAACTAAACTGATTTTGCAAAAGTCCAATTTAACAACACCCAGAAACAAGAAAAGTTTATGCCAAAGAAGTTGACTAGCAGAGAACAGAGCAGTAACATTACCAAATTTATCTGGAGGGGCCACAACTGTTCCCTTCAATAACAGCGATAACTGATCAAGAAAAATATAAACAAAACAGGTGAGAAAACACAGCACTGATCAATACTAACAAAGGTACTTCGTACGTCAATCAGAAAATATGACGCAGCAATTTTAAAGTCTTAAGGGCATCCAACACAAAAAGTTTACAGCCATTCTGAATTTGTAGCAAGTCCTAGATATCATTTACTGTAGCATAATTTTATATGTGTCAGTAATCAATAAACAAATTTGTTTTTATGTGTCAGTAGTTAATAAACCAAAAAAAAAGAGAAGTTTACACAAATGAACTTGTTGTAATTATACAAAAACTATTAATCCACGAGTCCAGGCAAAAATGAAAAGGTATGGGAAGGTGTAAATAGAAATCTAAAAAAACGAAATGCTCTCTACAGTTACCTTGGTTAAGAAGAGATCATGGAAAGTCCTGCCTCTCTCTTTGAGTTTTGCTTCATCCAAAGAGCTGCATTGAAAGGAATTATTCAACCTCCAATGAGTTATATTTTCTATAAATCAGTAGCTAACAATTAAACTGCCTAAAATCAAGTAGACATTTTCAGACAAAACAAATTGCGACCTAAGTTCCTTGCTCACGGTATCCAGCTTTCTGACTGTACTGCGGTACTCCTTTCCTAACAGTGGAATGATCAATGGAACACTCTCTTTGTACCTGGAAAGAGAAGGGCATCAAGACTACAGCGAAAAGTAAACTACAATAGAAACAGAGGCTGGAAAAATCAGAGTTAAAACAACAGTTATACCTTTTCCAGAGTAGTTCTTCCAGAAACAACCTCAGTTTACTGATGCCAATCCTACTCTTTTCCTGTTTTGTCAGTAAACGGCCCAACTTCTTCTCTAAAGATGCAATGTCTTCCATTTCTCTAAGTGACACAGCCTGTAATAAAAACCACACATAGTTTAGAAAAAGACCTGTTTAACTTGTTTAAGGAATCAGACAGCAGAGCAGAGACCTGTTTGAACTCGTCATTAGACTTATACACTGAATCCTGTCCATAGCCAACTCTTCCAGAAGGCACAGACGTGAAAAAAGGAGAATCGCCCAATAAGGAGCTGTCAAGTGCGCTTGCAGGAGGTGAGAGAAAGACTTCCACGTCAGATGAACATGAGAATTGAGGGATTTTAGTGTCAAGCTTTGTAGAAACAACAATTGTCCTAGAAAGCTCAGGATCAACCTACATGAACGAGAAACAAACTTTAACAAAAATAAAGACAAGGTTAGACGCAATGGAGTTACGTCAAGCAACGTACTTGCATCACTATCCTTCGAGTGGTTGCAATGCTCCAGTCACTGCTATCTTCGAGGCATAAAATGATGAACTCTTTGTGTTGCATCTTTGCTCGGACTAGAGCTTCCACAGCCCGTGCTTGAACCTAAGAAAAAGAACAAGTAACCCACTCTCAAATAAAGCAAAACCAAAACATGAAATCAGCCACGGAATTGGCTGGAAGCCATAAGAAAAAACAACCTGAAGAGCTCGGTTTTTCAGTCCTGGTGCAGGAGCAATAAGTCCAGGTGTATCAATGATGGTAAGGTTTGGACAATACTTATACTGGACTTTCACAATAATCTCCTTTGCAGAGAATGGGCTACATGGCTCTTGCTCCAGCCTCATGTTCTCAGCCTCAATATATGCCTAACTCCAAATCATATAACAAATTTCGTTAACATGAGCATTTCGCTTCTCTACAATAAACCTAAGTACTTGTGTTTCTCAACATTCGTCAAAATCTTCCCAGAATTTATACGCAGAAACAAGCAATTGAAGAAGCACAAGTAATAATAATAACAAAACACCTGAATTTGTGAGAGAGATTTGGGAAGAGAAACGGAAGGATCATCATCAGATCCGAGATGACAAAGCGGGAATTGACACTGAGGATCGTACTTCATATGGAGAGTAATCGGCCGACGAGTCTTGGTTCCGCCGCCGACATGGTTAAATTGAAACCCCATAAGAGCTTCCACAAGCGCACTTTTACCGTCGGTCTGCTGTCCCACCACAAGAACCGCCGGTGCTTCGAACGGCGTCTCCAATTCCTGCGCCAAAGCGTGTAACTCGTTGTAAGCTTCGTAAAGACTCCACCGCTCCTCAATCGCAGCGTCGTCCTCTTCCGCCATTTCCTCAACCGTCACCGATTTTGCTGATACTTCCGCCATCGTCTCTTACGAAAATGAGCAAGAGGAAGAGTAAGAGTAAGAGAGTGTCTCTTATTTCTTCTACTCTTTAGTTTTCGTCGCCGTTCCTTTTTCCGCCATGGAATTAGCAGATACGGCTAATTTCAATTTTTGTCAAAAGAAATATTTTTTGTGTTTTAATCTCACGCGCATCCATGGCGCGTTGAGTCAACGTTGTAATAGTTCTCCGCTAAATTTAAATAAAAGAGCGCGTAAGGAGAGAGTTTAAGGATTTTTTTTTTTTGGTCGGCAAATACAAAGGATTTGCTTTGTCTTGACCAATAGTATATGCAGAAATATTATCTCAAAGGATTTGTGATAACTATGTAGTACAGAATTGTGATTATTGGATGAGAAACCAGAAATATTTTGAGCAAATGACGACTTGTTAATTTACTATTTTTTCATTTCTTAAAGGTCTCTCTTGTGTAACTATGATTAAAATTGAAATAGTGACTTTTATTGTTACGACATGGAACAAATCAACGAGTTCTATTGTTAAAGAGAGACATTGATGAATGTAACAAAACTGTGGCTTAGAAGCCGAAAGGAGACTTAGTTCGGGTCCCTCCTTCACCGTATTGCTCGTTCCATTTTCTCAATTCGTTCATTGTCGTCGCGTCGTATGCCACTGACGGACTTACCTGCAAATTACATTACAATGACGCAATTTCGATAATGCAAACACCAGGGGAAAAAACATGAATAGAGATGATGATGATGTTTTTTAAGAGATTGATCAATACCTTAGCTTTGGATTGAATGAAGTCGTCCAAACTCAGTGGTCGTAGATCAGGGGACGCATTTGTTACCGAGTCCTGATAATTCGACGTTTCAAAAGCATGGAGTGAGTACAAAAATTATTTTTCGTAACAACAGAAATCAACTGTGTGGGTTTATGCATGTCCTTACCTTGTTTTCTTCTTGTAACAATTCTTGAACAGGTCTGTATGCAGCTGCTATGCATAGATTCTGCAATGTAAGAAAAGAAAAGGAATCAGAACTACTGTGTTGAATCATACTCGAACTTGTAAATGAAACCCCGAATGACCAAACCTTTAGATCGCTTCCTGAATATCCTTCGGTTTCCTTTGCAAGTTTATCAAACTCGAAACCAGTTTCAAGATTTTCTGGTGTCAGAAATATCTTCAATATCTTCAACCGGTTTTCCGCATCTGGTAAATCCACATATATCCTATAAACACAAGCCTCAATACAATTATCGAAAAGATACAAATATTCCAAAGGAGAAATTACTTGAAAGCTTAAATTACCGTCTTGGTAGCCTACGAATGACAGCGTCATCAAGATCAAAAGGTCGGTTGGTGGCACCGAGAATGAGAATCCTTTGGCTATCTTTTGATCTGAGTCCATCCCAAGCTGCCATAAACTCATTTCTCATTCTTCGTGTTGCCTCGTGCTCAAAAGCACCACCACGAGCACCCAACAAACTGTCAACCTATACGACAACAAAATAAATTACAGTTAGTCCTTGAGTAACACATTTTACGCATCACAAAAGTATTCCTCATAAAAAGCAATAACCGAAATTGAAAAGTGATATAAAGCTAAACAATTTCTCACCTCATCAACAAATATAATGACGGGGGCTAGTTTGCTTGCAAAAGAGAACAAAGCCTTCGTGAGCTTCTCTGCATCTCCAAACCACTGTGCCAAACAATGGACGAAATTGACTTAAATCAGAACCAATCAGAGGTAAAGTTGGAAAGAGATTTACTCTAAGTTACAATCGGCATTGACAATAATAAGTCGATGACCGGGGTGGAAAAGTTTTTCTTATGTCATTAGATATTCTCCTTATTTATATGAAGATGTTTACAAAGTGGAATATCAACGTGACAGTGCAAACAACATAGTTTTAAGGTTCCATGTACCTTTGAGGTAAGCGTTGAGCCAGTTATGCTAATGAAGTTTGCCCCAGCTTCTGTTGCAAGCGCCTTGGCAAGCAGCGTTTTACCCGTACCCGGAGGACCAAAAAGCAATATGCCTTTACATGGCTGGAAAAAACAAAGACACACGCATTCAAGAAAACCCAGACGAGAAAATTCCAAGTCCATAGTCAAGAACATAATGACATGTATATAACAGAATGTAATACCCGCAAGAGATTTCCACGGGTGAAAAGCTCTGGCCTTCTCATGGGAAGAATAACTAACTCATTTAGTGTCTTTTTCACATGTTCAAGAGCACCAATGTCGTCAAACTTTACCCCAATTTCTCCAGGAGCAACCACGGCTGAGACAAAATTGGTTTCAAACTCATCCTTCGCAATATTCTGCAAAAACAAAAATCTCTTTTTAACATAATTATTACTCAGAGTTTTCAGCAGCCAATTGCCAGACTACCAGAGGGGGGAAGAAACTAAACCTTCAAGTTTTGTGTGGGCTTTCGAGAAATATCTTCTTGTGCCTTTAACCTTTTAACTGAAATCTCAATGCTTCAAAAGAGGAAGACAATAGTAAGATATAAGAAAATCAAAGATAAATCATAGACCCCAAAGATCAATCAACAACCATGCCATTACCTTTCACGGGGGAGAATCAGGCGGCCCTCTTTAATCGATGGGCTAGGACAAGAAGATAAATAGTGGTTTCTGGCCCAACCGATAACTTTCTCCGCTCCTGCAGAAACAAAATAAACAAGTTTCTGAGCTCTCTTGGTCACAATATAAGTAATTGGGGTTTCATCACAGAAAGCAAGAACTAAAATTAAATGATTAATCATATAGGAGATGACCGATATCAAGGTCAATCACATGGAACTGCATCCTATTTCATGTAATACTAGCAACAAATGAGATACATAACATACAGTTAAGGCATGCTTGATATCCTCAATCAGCAACTTTAACATACTTAACAATGCTAAGACATAACGAGTAATAACATACATAATAAACCAGGTATTTCATAGGAGTTACACACTTTGCTTTGTCAATATCACGCCATCGGTGTTCACTTGGTACAAGTCAGTGCACAATAACTCGTTTTCCTCAAGCGCCTGGGTTAAAAGTTCTCAAAGTGTTACAATGGTTATGATAACATCGCAAATTGACTCCATTTCTCTAACGGAATTCAGTCTATGTCTATGTACCTTAAGTAGCTCATTTAAATTGCTCCGTGACATCACAATTCTTCTATCTTCTCCAAGTTGTTTGTTGAATACTATGAGGTTCTCTTCTTCCTGCACAAAATTAGAAAAGAAGAATACAGGTACAACATTGATAAGCAAGAAGTGCTGAACAAATAATTTTCAAGAAGACGATAGCAGCATGAGCTATGTAGGCATTTGCATCCCAGATATTGATTGCAGATGAATTTAACATTTTCCAAAAGGAGACTCTGAAGGAAGTTTGCATATATTTTCTCATATTTCAAAGTCAGAAGTTTTCAAATAGCTTTCCTACTTTCTCCTAATGTCGGTAACGTAAGAGGAATTAGCAGAAATATTTTCTCAATAGACATTATTAGATTCGAAACCAGTCTAAGTCTATATGCAATGTCACATAAATATGAAAAAACACATCAATGCAATTCTCATCGGTTATCCAAAACCATGAACGGAAGTTATTAAAGTCAATAGGCATACCTTAGGAGGGACTAGGTTCATAACATTAGTGAAGAGCTTGTATATCTCATTATCCTCTGATGTTTTCCTTCCCGTGAGTCCCTCAGTGAGACGCTTCAACGGAAGGGGCTGTAAGACACAACAGCATCTATGATAAATATTTTGGAGTGTAGTGGCTGGAATTTATCAAATGCAGACCAATAAATGGATGTACTATAATGTCAAGAAAGTGAAGCAAAGTATGCAAATCCACATTCAGAGTCTTGCACATATGAAGCTAGTTTTACCAAAAGTATCAAAATGCGACTGATACAAAGTCAGGACTATATGCATGTTCAAGATGTTGAATAAATTGAGTTGGTGTGCATACGAGACCAAAAGTTTTAAAAAATTACCACAATAGATAAGTACTAAGACTATCAATTAACGTTACTTTTAAGTTTAGCTATCATACCAGTTTCGCAAGACGGCCAAAGTTTGGGAGTATCATCGTCTGTTCACAAACAAAAAAGGTCAAAAAATGAAAGCAAACAAAAAGAAGAGCCAATGAACAATGACACGTGAGAAAGGCTTACAAATTTCTCTCTCTCTTTTGAGCCTGTTTCAATCTTGTTTCGTCCACAGATCATTACAACAGGACTTGACAATTTATCAAACATTTCCTGAACTTTGTCTACAAACTCATTTTGTTTTGACTTAGGTACAGCTCGAGACAACCACTGGGACGAGTCGGGAAAATAGACAATAAGTGGTTGTGTGGAGTGTAAAACCTACAAGAACAAAAAAAAGAAAGAATAAATTAACGCCATTTCATGTTGTATGTTCCTTGGAGAAAGTGTAAGCTAACCGCATTCAAAGTCAAGCTACTCTAGACTTCAAATCTTAGGGAAATGATATCATAAATTTCCAGCCCAAGAACGCAGCATACGCTGAACAATCCATATATGTTAAGTTTCAAATCAAACTAAATATCATGAGCACTTACTACTGCTGGATAAATGATCAGATCTGAACTTATATATAAGGCCAATGTACAACGTTAGCTGAATGGAAACACGAAAACATAATGTAACTTCCACACATACCTCACTTAAAGCCTCCAAGGCGATATAGCCATCTTCTGCCTGCATATCCAAATCATGCTTTAGGTCTCCAACTGCGCAGACAATATGTAAGTTAGCTGCATTTACATAAGATGTCAATCGTCTACAAACAGGGTATTTCTCCAAATATAGAGCAATCACACATCAACCATACAGAACGCCATGAATTAAATATACCATCTATCCAGTGCATATGTAGCTTATGAGAGTGTTCTGTTGATTTCTTGTCACCTCCCTCTGATGATGTATCACCTCCAATGTCAAATATGACTGCAACACGATTCCCATTCACCTCATAGACCTCTCCACGTTGTCCACTAGATAATGGCCTGTAGGTATAGAAATTTTGGTTAAAGACAAACCCTAGGGCATTTACAATCCTTCATCCATAATATTTAGCATGCCATGGAAGTTTATAACTTCCAGAGCAATGAGTTCAAAATGTGTTCCTAAAAGATCAAATGTTACATTTGCAGGCATGTCAAATTGCTGAGAAAACCATGGATAGTGATGATAATGGTAAGCACGCAAAAACAAGTCATTTAGTTAAGCAAAGGTAATGCGAGTTGCACTGTTCACAAATAAATGAATAAGTCCTATAGATAACAATTGTGGCAGCAGTTTCATACACATCCAATCCTATACCAGAACTACTCAAATTACTACTAATATGAATAGGCAGAGCAAGCAGAGATCAAGTCAAATAATATGAGACAGAGTCATAAAAGATATTAGAGCGTAATATTCTTCAGCAAGGTTAGAGAATAATTATCACACAAGTGAATCAGTAAACTACCTGTGCTTTGCATCAGCCTTCTTAGAAGGTCCAACATATTTTACACGATCTCCTGCAAAAAGCGTAAACACAAATAGAAATGAGGAAAAGTGAAAAAATTGACCACACAAAGAGAACTTAGCAGTCTGACAAGTAGAAGAGGAAAGAGTGAAAGGCTAAGATAGAAAGACAATACCAGGAAAATTATGACTAGATAGAATACAAAATTACTAAATCAAACTTATTTAGCAAACTGATACATTCAAGTGTACCTAGCACTTGTAATGATGAAGATGCCTTCCAGAGCCTTGATATTGATGATTACCTTTCTTTGCCGGTCGCCTGGCTTTATCAGAATGCTCAACAGCTGCTGCTTCGCAAGCTTCACCATGTAGTTCTTCTGCTACTAGCTGCCACAATTTAGAGGAGGTAAGCAAATTTCAGCAATTTCTGAAACTCAATTTAATTGGAAGTTCAAAAAAGGAACAATGCAAAGAGTCGCATGTAGAACCAAGAAACAGCATTCAAACGGCAGGAATGGTGAAACCTTCTAATTCATGCATAGTAACTCTAATAACAAGTTCATACAAATAAGATAAATCAAGAATCAGAAAACTTATATGACAGGGTCCCAAGATCACATTGTCCACGGGGTATCGCAAAAAGAAAAAGAAATACCATGGTATTACCAACTAAATTAGGAAAAGAACAATCAGTACAGACTAAAATTTCTGAATCTCAATTAATGCAATCATACCTTTTCGAACTCTTCAAGTTTTGGCACAATTTTCTTGATAGCTTCCTCAGAAACCTCGAGACAAGCTTCCTCACTGTCACTCCCATCTGCTTTCGCTTCAGAATCCTCTTCGCTCTGAGCACTAGAATCTTCCTCAGCATCAGACTCTGTCGTGGATTCATCTGCTTCCGCTTCTGCGTTCTCACCATCAGATTCAGATTCTTCATTGTAGTCATCAGCAAAATCCTGATCCAGAATTAAAAAATATTACATAAACACCAAAAAGAACGAAAGAAAAATGGTGGCATGTTATAGGCAAATTACTCATAAGAATCTCACATATGGGGCAAGAACGCTGCTGTCAAGAACCAACAGGGGAACTTGTACATCTCGAGCAAGTGCTCGTACCAACCTCTCCCGGTAAAGCTCAGTACCTGAATAAAATTCAAATTTCTTATTGGTCATCTAACATTTCCTCAATATTTTTACTTGATAACAGAAGAGCAACATCAAATCCTGGTCTGCCATTTTTATTCTATAGTCAATAACAAACCTGGAACACTCTGGAGCAATATTCTTCCACTTGAAGAATCTAAACGGGCACCATATATGGAAGCGGCATTCTTTTGTCTTATATGTGAGGTAACACATTCCACCAAAATATCTTTCGTGTGGTCGCTGTGAAAAGATAATGAGCAGAATCCATAAGCAGAAATGGAGAAAGAAACACAACAAGCGAGAAAAAAAAACATGTTGTAGATTATTACTGGATGTAGTAAGGGAAGGTCTCCCAAGAAAGCTGTATTTTTTCCCAAGGTTGGATTCTCCGTAAGAACTCGTTTTTGAATCTTTCTCGTCTATTAACGAAAGGTGACTCCTTCTTTTTGCATTCACTAGCAAGCTTCTCATTATTGAGCCATTCTATTTGGTCTTGTTCTCCAAGTTGAGCATGAGAATCCAAATGCCCAACACCGTTATTACTTTTCTCCTTCCCGGTTTTTCCATCATCTACACCATTCTCTTTGTTCAAAGAGATATGTTTATCCTCACTAGCATTCCTTCCATCACCCTCAGAACTAAAACTACGCAACTGGCTATTCTTCAAAATACTTAAATGATTTCCCGAGGCAATAGTACCACCGCGGGGAGAAAATGAACCAAGTAGAGACTTTCTTGTCAAATTTTCACTATTGGTTAATTTATTTGTGAATCCACAATATCTGGAAACCGTATAGTCACGAACGACTGGCCTAACTAAGTACTTGGCTTGCTGCAATACCAAACCCCATCTCTGGTTCCTCTTTAATGCCCTTGTATACATCACAAAGTCCCTTCTCTTCCAATATAACTACAAAAAAAAAAACAGAGATCATTGATTTAGAATCACTTTCAGGGTCCATTTCTTGTACTATCCAACCTAAATGCATTGCAACATGTAATTGCACCATTAAAAAAAAAAAAAAACGAGATCAATATCAACGCAAAACATACTATAGTAACTCGGAAAGAAACATAGATTCTATACAATTTATTTCGACTAGAGGAATAACAACACACTTCAGGGAATTAATTGATTAAGAACAGACATCAATTAAAATGAACGATTATGACGCATAACGGAAAATCCAATGTAACAACGAATATGAGGCATCGATATAGAAATGATGATATATTCAGCTTTTGTCATCCATAACTATTACAAAACACGAACCGTTTAACAGAGATGGACAACAAAACTGGTTCTATTCATCCCCCAAGCTCTAAGAATCAGGCTTGGTGCAAAGAGGAGATGTAATTAGGAACGAGATAGGGTGAAGAAGAGAGAGAAAATCCCGACAGAGGAGAGAGAGATAAAGACCGATCTAAAGTCTGTAGGTTCTTCTTCTGAAGCTGAAGCTGGGTTCGAAGTTCAGCTTCGTTGATGCAGTGTTGTCGTTTTGACGCAAAATTGCTACTTGCCTTCCTATGGATATGGGCCTAACTATAAAGGCCCACTAAACATATAAGAGTCGGTATTTTCCTGACAAAAAAGCCCTAACAAGTTGTCGGATTTACAATCGTACCCCTATTTTTAAGCCGCGCTTATCTCGAACCTATACCTGTAGAGAGGAAATAAGCATTTGGGGGAAATCAATCGAAAACCCTAGGAGAGATAAAAACAAAAATCTAGACGGAGATTTATGGCGACAGCGAATCCTGGCCGTGGAGGTGGTAGAAGAGGCGGTGGAGCTATGGATGACGATAAGTTGGTCTTCGAGACTACCGATGGAATTGAGCCCATCACGAGCTTCAATGATATGGGCATTAAGGAAGATGTGCTTCGCGGTGTCTACGAATATGGATTCGAGAAGCCTTCCGCGATTCAGCAGAGGGCTGTTATGCCGATTCTTCAAGGACGTGATGTTATTGCTCAAGCTCAGTCCGGTACCGGGAAGACATCTATGATTGCTCTCTCCGTTTGTCAAGTCGTTGATACTTCTTCTAGAGAGTATGTTTTCTGTTCCTTTAGCTGGATTAAACCCTTCATTTCAATTTTGAACTTTACTTGCTTTGCTCGGATTGTTCTCTAACCTAAATCATTAGGTTTTGTTTCTTATCGATTTCACAAATTTGGTGGGATTTGTTTGTCTGACTTGTAGAATAGATGAACGAATTATGATTCATTAATGTTCAATCAAAATGACAATGAAAATTTGTGATAGTTATTAGCTTTTCGGTTAGAGTGATTGAGTAATACTTTCTTTTAGGCTGCAAGATCTTTTTATATGTGTACTCATGTATTTGGTATCTCGGACTGCAGGGTTCAGGCCTTGATATTATCCCCAACAAGAGAGCTGGCTACACAAACAGAGAAGACGATACAAGCTATTGGATTACATGCCAATATTCAGGCACATGCTTGCATCGGTGGGAATAGTGTTGGAGAAGACATCAGGAAGCTGGAGCATGGTGTTCATGTTGTGTCTGGGACACCTGGTCGTGTCTGTGACATGATAAAGAGGAGAAGTCTTCGTACCAGAGCTATTAAACTTCTGATTCTTGATGAATCAGATGAAATGCTGAGCAGAGGGTTCAAGGACCAGATCTATGATGTTTACAGATATCTTCCACCAGATCTTCAGGTGCAATTTCACTGCTCAATATTATGTGTTGGCTAACTTCTAGTTTCTTTGGATGTTATTGCATTAGCTTTCTTATTTTATGGATTGGCTTCTTGAACTCTATGTGGATTGAGAGAATTATAAGTTGTTAAAAACCTTTTAGCCACTGTTAAGTTGCTTGAATGTCTTATGTGTAGATTTGGTAGCTATTATCTGTATTATGAACAGCTAAATTCCACTCTATAATAGTTCAATCCTAATACGTTTTTTTTGTAGGTTTGCTTGGTTTCTGCAACTCTTCCTCACGAGATTTTGGAGATGACATCCAAGTTTATGACAGAACCAGTGAAGATACTTGTGAAGCGTGATGAGTTGACTCTTGAAGTATGTTTCTTCTTATGCTTCTGTATGCTCGTTCATGTTTACTTTTACAGTAGGTTGACACTCATATTCTTCATTGGCTATCTTTTTGTGTACAATCTTTTCAGGGAATCAAACAATTTTTTGTTGCTGTTGAGAAGGAAGAGTGGAAATTTGATACACTCTGTGATCTTTATGACACGCTTACTATCACTCAAGCTGTTATCTTCTGCAATACTAAACGAAAGGTAATTGTGGTTCTCATGCAACTGTATCTCAAACTTGTTAACATTAAGCTTCTAGCACTGCTATCTGAACTTGATTTGCAATCTTGTAATTGCTCAAAAATTCATACTATCTTGTGAATATATGTATTTCTTTATTTCTAAAAGAAATTAACAATATAAGTCCACTGCGCTAGAGTACTTGCAACCTGTACTCACCTGCAGATATCTATTAGATTGCATTGGCTTTTAAAACCTTTTTCAATGTTTCTTGTAATTAGGGTTCTTGAATTATGGTTCCTTTTCTATATTTTACTCAACTCTAACTCCGCATTTGTTATAGGTGGATTATCTTAGTGAGAAAATGAGAAGTCACAACTTCACTGTCTCATCAATGCATGGAGACATGCCTCAGAAGGAGAGAGACGCCATCATGAATGAGTTTCGGTCAGGTGATAGTCGTGTTTTGATAACAACAGATGTATGGGCACGTGGGATTGATGTGCAACAAGTAAGTCATTACTTATCCGCTATATTTTGTCTAGATAACAATGCGCGGAATAAATTCAATCTCTGTTATTGAGGTCTCAGATTATGTTCCATTCTCTTATGGTAAAGGTGAATTGACATGACAATCTTTATTTAACAGGTTTCTCTTGTTATCAATTATGATCTCCCCAACAACCGTGAGCTCTACATCCATCGTATTGGGCGGTCTGGTCGATTCGGGCGTAAGGTAAGAAACTTTTTCTAATCTCTGCTTCTGAGCTTAATTTCTTAGCCTGGAGATACTAGATGGATATCTTTTAACCAATTTTGCGGTTATCTTTCTAGGGTGTTGCAATCAACTTTGTTAAAAGCGACGACATCAAGATTCTCAGAGACATTGAGCAGTACTACAGTACCCAGATTGATGAGATGCCAATGAATGTAGCTGATCTTATCTAAAAGAGCTTGTCTGAGATTTTTGTGCTTTCAGCGGGGAAGTGTCTGGATGAAAAAGTATTGTTGAGCGCTTCTGTCAAATTATTGCACTATCTTAACGGTGTATTTCCTTTGATGTTTCTGTGGGCTCTTTTGAACAAACTTAAACTCGCGTGTGGTAAATGTTTAATGACTTGAGAAGCGATTTAGGTTTAGGGTTTGGACCGTTTGGTTTTTCGTTTCCTCGTAATTGATTCTGGGGGCTTTGATTGTGGTTTGTGGGTCAAAACTCTCAACTATCACTACTTGTAAGACTTTTGCTCGACAGTTGAAACGGTTCATTGTTATCTTATTTCGTAAAGCTTGGATCATTGCAAAAATCAATCATTTGCAAAAGCAAAGCAAGTTGATGAAATTACTGGACATGACGTCGAGGTTTTTCGTATCGTGTGTTTCATTTGACGGAGTCAGGTGTCCTCGCTCGTTGGTTGATGGGTTGGGTGAAATTGATGAACGAAACCCAAAACCGGGTTAGGACCGAATTAGATTCACTAACTTAACAACACCAGGACCAATAACCGGAACTTAATAAATAAACGACCGTGGTTTTGTTTGTTTATTGGTAGTCAGCGACACGGAACTCATTAACTTTACTCTTCTCACTGGTCAATCGTCGGAGATAATCGGGTGATCGGCGATGGAGAATACGGACGTCTTCTTGGGGCTGCATGATTTCCTGGAGCGGATGCGCAAACCCTCCGCCGGCGATTTCGTCAAATCCATTAAAAGGTCCCATTTCTCCCTCTTTTGATGCAGATCCGGATATATGTGTGTGTTTCTATGTACGATCTTCCTCTTAGCTTAAGTGGATGTGCTTCTTAGCGGTTTACGTTTTTAAGTCCATTTTCAGTTGATGATGATACTATTTGAGCAAAATTCGTACTGATTTGAGATTTCTAATCATTTATTTATGCTTCTTCAATTGCTGTTACTGGGGAAGACAATTGGATCTTGTTAATAGGGTATAACAATTAGAAATTATTGATTTCATACTGGAATGGTTTGTTTATTGAGCATAGAAGTATTGTGGATAATGCGTGGTTAAGGATGTTTTTTGGTTGATGTTGCAGTTTCATTGTTTCATTCTCGAACAATGCACCAGACCCGGAAAAAGATTGTGCTATGGTTCAGGAGTTCTTTTCTAAGATGGAGGCTGCTTTCAGGGCTCATCCACTTTGGTCTGGTTGTTCTGAGGAGGAATTGGATAGTGCTGGAGATGTGAGTATCAGTATTCTTCTTTTTCTGTCTGTGAATTGTTTTCATCTTTGTACCATAATCATTGCTCGTTTGTATACACAGGGCCTGGAGAAGTATGTTATGACAAAGCTATTTACTCGGGTGTTTGCTTCAAACACTGAGGAGGTTATAGCTGATGAGAAGCTATTTCAGAAGATGTCATTGGTTCAACAATTCATTTCTCCCGAGAATTTGGATATACAACCAACTTTTCAAAATGAATCGTCATGGCTGGTAAGCCGATCTAGTCAAAAGCTAGCTCCCGGTAGTGTTTCCTCTTTTTGTTAGTGTTCTTACTTGTGATCCTTTCTCTCCTTTTGGCAGCTAGCTCAAAAAGAGCTCCAGAAGATAAACATGTACAAAGCTCCTCGTGATAAGCTTGTGTGTATCCTTAACTGTTGCAAAGTGATTAATAACTTACTGCTAAATGCTTCAATTGCTTCAAACGAGAATGCACCTGGAGCAGACGAATTTCTTCCTGTTTTGATATATGTAACAATAAAGGTATTGGGAACGATTGAACAACTTATGCATACTGGTATCTGAAGTCGTATTTTTGTTGTACATGATTATGTTTCGAATGTGCAAGAACATCTACTAGTGCTAATTCTGTTCTTTCTTTTTGCAGGCTAACCCTCCACAACTTCACTCAAACTTGTTGTATATACAAAGGTATAGGCGTGAATCTAAACTTGTTGGTGAAGCTGCGTACTTCTTCACAAACATACTCTCTGCAGAGTCTTTCATCTCAAATATTGATGCAAAATCTATTTCACTGGATGAAGCTGAGTTTGAAAAGAACATGGAATCTGCACGGGCACGAATTTCTGGTTTGGACAGCCAGACTTATCAAACTGGTCATGGCTCTGCACCACCCCCTCGTGATGAGTCCACTCTTCAGAAAACTCAAAGTCTGAATCCCAAGAGGGAAAACACTCTTTTCCAATCAAAATCGTCTGATAGTCTTTCTGGGACCAACGAATTACTGAATATAAACAGTGAAACACCAATGAAGAAAGCTGAATCCATTTCAGATTTGGAAAATAAGGGTGCGACGCTTCTGAAGGATACCGAGCCAAGCAAAGTCTTTCAAGAATATCCTTACATATTTGCCAGTGCTGGTGATTTGAGGATAGGAGATGTTGAAGGCTTGTTAAATAGTTATAAACAGCTCGTTTTCAAATATGTGTGCCTTACCAAAGGATTGGGTGATGGAACATCTTTAGCTCCATCCAGTTCACCCTTGCAAGCGTCGTCCGGTTTTAATACGTCTAAGGAATCTGAGGATCATAGAAGATCGTCTTCAGATGTACAAATGACAAAGGAAACTGACAGGAGTGTTGATGATTTGATCCGAGCTCTACATGGTGAAGGGGAAGATGTTAACAATCTGTCAGATGTAAAACATGAAGAATATGGCGCAATGTTGGTAGAGGGAAAGGATGAAGAACGTGATTCCAAGGTGCAAGGAGAAGTAGATGCCAAAGATATTGAATTGATGAAGCAAATTCCTAAGAGAGAAGGTGACAATTCTAGTTCCCGACCTGCAGAAGATGAAGATGTTGGTTCCAAACAGCCAGTTACGGAAGCTTCTGAGTGAGCCAAATGACCCATCTTGGTGATGAGAGTCTCTTGTATCGGATCAATTATTCATTTAATGGGGGAAGCAAAGGTCAAGTCATAGTTAAGATGTCATCTATTCGTTTCTTGGAGTTATGAGTTTTGAAGATGACTGGAGAGCCGTATGAGACGGAAGCTATCTGCATCTGTATTCCCTTGGAAAAGAGGGGCAGTCAAATGGTAAATTACTTTCTTCAATTGTGTTTCTTTTTTTGCTCTTTGTTTCTCAGTGATATGATTTTGGAGGGGCTCGTCAACATTTGTCAATCCATATGTAACTCTTACATCTGCTATTGCGTATATACAATAAGGATATAATCAGAATAATATTTGCCAAGCTGTTAGATATGAGAAGGAAGTAGTCTTGCAAATGATTGAGTGAATTAGCTGAGTAATGGAATCTGAAGTCAAACCACATATTCCATGACAAAAAGAATGGGTAAAATCTCAACAGAGTATTGAATAAGAAAAAGATGATTTGTAATGTTTGAGGCTTCCTTTATTTATTTGCCATGGATTAACGTTGTTGGAAGCTGTGAGAGAGCGTCAGACAAGATCAGATCAAACGTCAGTGTCTGAAAAACCTGAGATAACAGTAAAACACAAGACAAGGCTTTGTGAGCTTGACCATCTCCTTCAACGAACGGTTATATTCAGATAGAGTTTGTAACGTCGCTGCTTGTGACTCTAGAGACTCTGTGAATCTAGCTAAGTTGGAGTGAATCTAGTAACAACGAATTCTGAGGAATCTCGTAAGACCAACCAACAGTCAAACTCGTTGGTCAAGAATCTGAACCGGGATTGATGATGAACCATATCGTTATTAATTCCATGGATACTCGAATTGATTAGTGTCGGAAATGTTTGTCTTCTCACCACCAGATAATTTCAATAATTTTGGAGTAATTTTCTGAACTTCTATCAACTTTTTATTATACACGTGATAAGGGAAGCAACCAAACCATCGTCCACCGAACCGGTAAAATGCTGACCCTTCGACAATTTAAATCCGTTAAACCGAACCAACCAGGAGAGAATCGGGATCGCGACGTCGAAACAAGGAAGAAGACGCGACGCGACGAGTGAGAGCGAGCTGTTTTCCGATGAAAACGCCGACGCTCCTCCTCCTTCCATTCTTGGTCTTCGTATCCATAATTCTTCCCTCAAGCTGCCATGGCGAATGGGAAATCCTCACGGAGCAAAACTTCTCTTCTCAGATCCGTCTCCACCCTCACGTCCTCCTCTTTGTCACCACTCCATGTACTCTCACTCTCCTCCTCAGATCAGTTTGCTTGTTAAGCTGAATTTCTCACTTGCTGAGGTTTACCTTTATGGAGATATGTATCACTATTTTATTTGTTTTCTGATTGGTTTCATTACTGATTTCATAGGGTGTGGTGAGTCCAGATCTCTTAAGTATGAAATTACTCAGATGGTTCAGAGAAGAGAAGAGTTTGGCTTGTTGAAGTTAATGGTTGTATACAGAAACTCAGAAAAGGTGTTAGCACAAGCCATTGGTGCTGCTGTCAATGGGATAACAATTTTGTACTATCACAATAGTGTGCCTTACAACTATCTAGGGAAACTCCGAGCCTCGAATATATTGTCATCTATTCATCCTTATCTGACATCTACGCCTGAAGAACTCCCTCTCAAACATTTGAAGTCTCCAAAGAGTTTGAAAGATTTCCTTCAATCATCTGATAAGGCTTTACTTCTGTTCGAATTTTGCGGATGGACAACTACACTGATGTCTGAGCTGAAGAAAAATGTTACTCAAGATAACCTTTGGCAGGGTGAGAGATAGTCCTCCTGATCTTGTGAGATTAATTATGTTCCTATCATGTTTGTTTCTTTTATGGTTGATTTCTATATAGTTTCTTCATCTCCTAATAGATGAAGCTAGTAATAGATCTTTAGAGTTTAGAGAAATTGGAATGTGTGCCTAATCCTTAGACATTCTGATCATTACTTCGCAAGAAACTTCTCCAAAAAAGTAGAAACTGATCGAGTGCTGAAGCTAATAGGAAAAAATAACCAGAAGGTGCCTGGTAGATTCTCACTTCATGTCTAGATGATGTTGATATGTTCTAGTAGGTGCATTGCTTCCATTATGTTAATCTTCTTTGAACCCTGAAAACATGCTATGCAGAATGGAACAATATGTGTGGACTCCAAAGTGGATTTGGTAAAGTTCCCTGGCTTGAGGATTTTAGCTATGCGAATGATACTGCTGCTTTGCAGGAACATGGCAGGGTAAATCTGGGTCTTGGACAGACATGTAACCATGAAGAGTTCAAGCGATTTAGTTCATTCCTCTTGAAATTGATTGCCACCACAAAAGAGTTTTCTCTGCCTCCGGAAAGGCAAAAATTTGGTCTGATCACAGAAGAATCATTGGCTTCATCATTTAATTTTGGAAAATCTGATTCGTGGGCAGCGGTCCTTCAGCTGGCAGGATGTCCACATTGTTCTAAGATTTTCAAGGCCGGGGATGACATTCAGAGATTTTTAAAGATGGAAAATCCGATAGTTACAGAGGTATGGTTCTTTCTGTCTGTATGCTTAGTTGATTTTGCATATTCACGTATCTTTATTTAACTGATTTTGTATTACTCCAGTGACAATAAGCGGCTTTTTGCCGTCAAAGCAAAATCTCTATGTTGTTTGAGTCAATACAATTTGAATCTGTCGTTACATGTCTATTAGGCTTATATAGTTATGTCCATTCAAAATTTTCTATCTTGCCTGACATACATCAATTTTCTTTGTTTTTCTTATGTAGCTGGAGGACGACTGGCAGGACCATGAGTCATCTCTACCTGCAAGTAAACCGTCAGTTATTCTTTTTGTGGATAGATCAAGTGGGTCCTTGGAGGAGATGAGAAGGAGTATAAAAGCACTTGATACCTTCAGACAGGTAGCTGCACAGCATAAATTGTCTGACATAAAAAAGTGGGAGAATGATATTATGTATGAGAACCCCGTTAGTCAAACTGATCAAGAATCGGGGTCCGTGCCACTTCCGAAAACTGTCCAAAAGTTTAAGAAAATTAAGTTCGAGAATAAGGTTTCTTTTATGATTATGGATGGGGGTAAACATGTAGCCCTAGATACTATAGCGCCAGGTATGGAAGGCAGTTCCCTGCAGGAGATACTGAAAAATCTTCTTCACAGAAGAAAAGAAAGTAAATTGAGCTCAATTGCTAAGGATGTTGGTTTCCGTCTGTTATCTGATGATGTGCACATAAAAGTTCTGGATGCGTTACCGTCACAAGCAGAAGTTGTGTCTGGTCAAGATACAACTTCATCTTCTGCAGAAGGTTCCAGTGAAATTTCACTTCACCCTACAGAAGCAGATGTGCAGAACAGAGTCAGTATGAGTTCTGAAGCAAAAGATGAAATGAAATCCTCTGAAATTGAATCCTCCTCCCCTAGTGATGAAGAGCAGGCTACTACAAACAGGAGTGAACAATTAGTAGTGGCAGAAACCGATAAGACTGAGGTTTATTTGAAAGACAATGTTAATGGAGAGATCAAGGTCTCGTTGCACTCAGAACCGAAGGAAGATCTAGTGCATAAATTCACGGGTTCATTTTTCTTCTCTGATGCAAATTATGTTTTACTTAGGGCCCTTACTGGTGATGTAAAGATTCCATCAGCAGTAATTATTGACCCTGCTTTACAACAGCACTATGTCCTTCAAGATAAGTTCAGCTATTCGTCACTGGTCGACTTTCTTGATGGATATCTCAATGGAAGTCTATCTCCTTATGCACAGTCTGAATCTAGCATTCAGACGCCTAAAAGAGCTGCAGTTCCACCTTTTGTTAATCTGGATTTTCACGAGGTGGATTCTATTCCCCGTGTCACAGTCAGTACCTTCTCCCACATGGTTCATGCATGGGATCAATCCAGTGCAGAGAAGGCTCCTTGTCCTCTGTGCCAGGACGTTTTGGTCTTTTTTAGTAATACTTGGTGTGGGTTTTGTCAGAGGATGGAGCTAGTTCTGCATGAAGTTTACCGATCATTAAAGGAATATAAAGCGATTATACAAGGAGGATCCAGGAACAATCAAAGATCTGAATTAGGTATGTGATATAGATTGACTAGTTTTTTTACTCCTATTTTCTATCTGAGTGTACAATTTGTAAAATTGAAAGTGAAATGGATATGTTTCTAAGTTTCTTATTTCTCTTCTTCTGTTGCTTTTTTCTGCTCTGAAGCAGAGACACCAACTAATGGCGAGAATCTAAAATCTCCACTTATCTATTTAATGGATTGCACGTTGAATGATTGCAGCTTGATCCTAAAATCAATAAATCAGGTACCTTTGATGATAGCTTGTCTGGTTCGTTTTATTTATTTTAGTATTTGCATATCACAGTTTTGCTATTGAGTAGTTAGAGCTTATGATTGTACACACCGTATTCTCATTTCTGAATCCAGTATTCACTTGCTCTATGAATCTGTAACATTGCAGAGGGAAGTGTATCCTTCTCTGATATTATTTCCAGCCGAGAGAAACAAAGTCACTCCATATGAAGGGGAGTCATCTGTAACTGACATAACAGAGTTTCTAGCTCGCCATGCGAATAACTCTCGCGAGTTTTTCAGTAAGTCTTTCAGTTGTTTACACATTTATGCTGAATATTATCTCTAAAGTGTCTGACCTTCCAGAAAAATACTGTTTTCTGCAGAATCTTAATATGTTTTACAACTTGTGACTCAATTTTTTCGTAGTAACTCGTTTTTTTCCTGCCTAAGCTGGTTACTGAGGAATGCTTTTGGATTTTTATTATTCTGTTTTGATCTGGAGCATAATAAACAAAGTTATGAATCTTTCTCTGGCAGGACTCCTTCCTACTCTGTCTAGAAATGGAAGAAGAAACTCAAACAAGGTGGATCAGTCTTCTTCATCTGCGGTAAATAATAAAGTGACAGATGGTGATAAACTTGTTGAGGTCGTTTTAAGGAACAGAGAGCCCGCTGAAAGAGAGGTAAACCACGACCAGGTCAATTCCCAATCGCCTCCAATACACTCGCTCACAAACGCTCCCCAAGTGAAAACTGGCACAGTCCTGGTCGCTACAGAAAAGCTAGCTGCCTCCCTAACATTTGCCAAATCAAAGATTCTGATCATAAAAGCAGGCCCCGAGATCGGTTTCCTGGGCCTAATCTTTAACAAACGGATAAGGTGGAAATCATTCCCTGACCTCGGTGAAACAGCCGAGCTCTTGAAAGAGACTCCTCTATCGTTCGGAGGTCCTGTAGTGGATCCAGGAATACCACTATTAGCTCTGACCCGAGAGCGAGACTCTTCCACAAACCATGATCACCCGGAAATCTCACCAGGCGTGTATTTCCTAGATCATCAATCTGTGGCCCGTCGAATCCAAGAGTTGAAATCTAGAGAGCTAAATCCAAGTGAGTACTGGTTTTTCTTGGGATACTCAAGCTGGAGTTATGAGCAGTTGTTTGATGAGATCGGTCTTGGAGTGTGGGATGTTGATAACAGTGACATTGACTTTGCTTGGCCTTAGAAGCTCTTGCGTTGCATCTCTTGCAATGTTTTTCTTTTACGTTTTGTTTTAGAAAGAAGAAGAAAAAGAGTAGAAGATAGTAAAACCCATCATGTGGGTAGAAGAAATGTTTAAACTGTAAGAATAACACTTGAAAATGTCTTCTAAACAAATACAACACAGAATTAGATATCTTCTTTTGAGATCATTCCTCTTGCAGATTACTTCAATAGGAAAACATTTTAATAAGCAAAAGCAAAGGTCAGAATCATAACAAAAGTCATTCATCTCTCTTTTTGCCAGTCTTGTTCTCTAAGTAGCAAATCTTATCCTCAGGATCAGAAAATGCCAAGAAGGCCTCTCTATGAGTAACATCAGCCTGAAAATGAGTCAACGATGCACGGTATAAAGGCGACCACATCCTAACACCAGGTAGATCATGGAGTGCCTTCATTGAATCAAACACAATACTAGTCTTGTTGGAATCTGAGGGTTGCTTATTGCTGGTTCGTAGAGCGCTAAGTGAAGGGATTCTAGCAGCAAGAATATCATCGAGTCCGTCTGTTAAATCATCATACATCTCATCATACCACTCATTAATCATTTCAGACATTAGAGAATCCACAAGGTTTTCTTCATCGCTTGATTCTTCCGATCCGCTCGCATCAGACATATCATCATCATGCTCTTCAGACTCTATAGAATCCAAACTGTTTTCCCCAACGCTTGATCCTTTCGATCCGCTTGCATGATCATTGTCAGCTTCCTCTTGAGAAATAACCATATTGAGTGAGAATCTACCAATTTAACAATTCAATGTTACAACAGCATACATATCTCTAACATAACATGGAAAATCAAAGGGGATTATTCAGAAAAAACAAAATCTGGGACTAGAATTCCATAATGAAAATCTCAAAAGCCGATTACCTGATTTTTTTCGGGAATGGTTGTCAATTCATCCTCTTGTTGTTGAAATCTGAAACGAGGAATTGGGAAGATGTTAAACTATTTGAGCAGAAACTGATTGTGTTGTATAGCAATCAACGCTAAAAGAGTAGATGAGTGACTAGAATGGAATCTAATGTTCGTTCGAATTACTAATAAGGACTCAAAATTCAAATCAAAACTCAGAGAAGCAAAATGTGGAAAAGGAGACGAAGAAGAAGATATATCAGATTACCTTTTCAGAGAAGCGATGGAGAGAAGCTTTTCTGGGTCCGAGGGTTTTAAGAATTGCGCAGGTCTCTTTTTGTGGGTTCCCAGATAAAGGTAAGGGTATTTTGGTCATAATCTCAGCTTACATACTTGTTTGACTTTTTTAGTATGACTTACGACTTTTGTTTCTTTTTTTGTAAATTTACTAATAATATAAGTATGAGAAGAAGACACGTGAAGCGCCAAAAGACTTGTGGGGAGTGTATACCGGATAAGGTTTGCATGGTCTCTAAGACCTCAGGTTCTTCCTCACAGTCCTTTCTAAAGAATCATCATCCATGGATGTACGTTGTTTGATCTCTCCAAATCTTTTGAACTCGAAGATTAAAGTTTCCGGCAATACTCATCACCTTCCCTTTTCTTCCCTCTCCAAGAAACACCAAGCTTCTTCCGTATGTTACTTCTTCTCTGCTTTCTCTACTTTTCTTTTTGCACTGCATGTGTTTTTTTTTGGTTCTGGGTTTGGATATGTAAAGAGTCCTCACGTTTTGGATCCAAACCCAATGTTTTAGCCGATACAGGCAGCCATTAATGGAGGAGGGAGCTCAAAAACAGTGAAGCGTCTGATCACTTTATCTCCTAGTGAAGGCAAATGGAATGGAAATTGGAAGACTCAGTACGATGTCTCTCTGCGTGATCTTCAACTCCAAGACCTTGTTGAAGATGGCCCTCCCAATTCCCGTGTCTCTGTCGACCTCTCTGTCCAAAGGGTAACTATCTTCTCCACCACTATGTTGTTGTGACAGTGATTGAATATTAGAAGCTGTCTTCTCTCTTACCTAATCAATCATTTAGTGTTGTTACTTGTCTAGCACGCGAGCATGGGCCTCTCAGTAGATGGAAGAATCATGACTTCTATCGCAAGAAAGTGCAGCATTTGCTCTTCTCTTTATCCTCGACTGGTAACTATTTCATTCTAAAGGGGTTTCTTCAAAAACCCTTTCGCAAGAAACTGTTTTGATGAAATATCTGTGACCAGATCGATACAAGTTTCACCGTCTGGATTTTGCCATCAAGCCGGGAAAATCGAGCTTCAACACTGCCAGAAATTGGCGGCGATGATCCTTCGGTGAGAGCCCTTAGAACATCATAAGCTCTCTATATATATTTTTGCATTTCAACAAGTGGAATGAATAAAAGTCTCTGTTGGCAGGTGATATATGTCAGACCTGGATATGAAGCTAACCTTGATTCCCTTGTGCAAGACACTATCCGCCTCACAACTTATGCTAAAGTAAGACTCTGTTTAAACTATTACCAAGTTTCATGGAATCCACAAGGCCAAAACCTTAGATCGATTATGCCCATCTCTTGGCTTTATAAATCTTGGTTGTGAAGTCTGATTGTTTCACTTATATTGTTGTTTGATTGTAGGATATATGCTCGGATTCCTGCGAAAAATCGGAACCAACACTGCACTGTAAGCAACATTCTGTTGGTTTTGTTTCTTTCCTATTTTCACATGACATGTTAGTAAAATATTCGAAAGGATTAAAGAGTTTTCGTTTTCTCAATTGCTTCTGCAGACGTTGGTCAGACAAATACAGCTTCTGTCGATAAGAGATGGTCAAGACTACTTGAACTTAAGAAGAAGTAGAAACCTTTTTATTCTTTGAATCTCTCTGTTCAATGTACTTCAAAGTCTTAAAAAGATTTTGATACTGTTCATATTCCAATATATACAAAATAAAAAACACATTTACAAGAATATGTAATGATTGATTCTAAATAAAAATCATATGAATGAGATAATGAAAACGTTATAGCTACTTAAGATTCACATTTGAACATTATTGTACCTGATTTTGAGTTTTATGACAGTAACACCAACAAGATGAAGATGTAAAAAGGAAAATACATACAATTATCGTTGAGTTGAGTTTAGTTCCTTAGTCCCTCTTTTTGTTGCATTTGCTCTCTAAGATTTCCGAGAGGTCCATATCCTTTATCCTTCTCTTCTCTGCCACAATCACATTTCCTCTTATTCAGATTCGCACCACACTTCAAGCACATTCCTTTACATGCAGAATCGCATATCGCAGTGATGGTGATTTCTAAATGCACCAAGTCTCTTATATGCTTTGAGATATCTATTTCTTTCACCTCAGGTGGAAAATGAAGCTTATCCTCCCAATCTATCCATGAATCATCATTATCATCATCATCTTCGCCTTCTTCTTTGTCATTACCGAATGTGAATCCTAGATCAATGACATCGGGTTCTTCAACTGGCTCTTCGGTTAGTAATAGCGAGAAGTTGGAGAAGATGCTCTCACCTGTTGACTCACCACATCTTCAAACACATAAGAGAAAACCCGTTAAATAACAAAGTTGATGCAATCACAATAAAGTAAAAAAGCTTCGATGAGTTCATAAGAAAGCACCTGTTGCAGCCGAGTGTGATAACAGTCCTGACAATTCCATCAAGTCTCAGCTTCTTCTTCTTCCTTATGACATCAACCGAAACTTGAACTGGTGTGCCATCTGGATAATCCTTGACATCTTTTGTCACTCTAAGTCCCATTGCAGAAGCTCTCTTCTTCGAGACATCTGTTGACAACCTTCCCAACCCAAGCCTCTCTAAGGTAGTGCAATATTCAACATGTGTAACTGAAGCATTTCTCCTATACATAACCGAACCTTCCCAAGGTGACCCAGTATCCTCAATTTCCTCCTGATCTTCCCAATCCATATCTATTGTGCTGGTCTCTGTAAAAGACTCCTGACTAACTAATATCCGACTCTTTGCTAGCCTAGGAAGCTTGATCGGTTCAGTGAACAAGTAACTGATATGCTTCCTAATACCGGTGGTAAAATTAGGATAGCCAGCGGGAGAAGATAAACTTAAGGTACATGTTTCGAGTTTCAGAAAACTTGGACGCGACTGTTTAGTCTGTGGCAAGGGAGCTACACAAGATAAAGAGCAAACCAGAGACATTTTCGTAGCAAAGGTGACAACAAGAGGCAATTTATCAAGCGTTTATCAAACAATCATGCTAAAATATGGTATAAAATCCAGCCAAATCCCAATAGGATTGGGTTTATCCAGCTTGAAACAGAGCACCTGCAAGAAACATTTGCTGATATAGTGTCAACAATAGAGAAAAGACAGAAAATCTTGAGAAGGGAAATAATAATCTTCAATTGTTTTTGAAAAGAATGAATTGGGTATCGAGACTTCACAGTTACATTCCAGTCAGAGCTAATGTAACTAAAGGAATTTGAGCTAGGAATTTGGTCGAACACCTTCTATGCACCATTTTATGTAGATAAAGGACAGACCTTTCCACTTCCAATTAACAGAGCCGCAAACATCATGACGGAGACGAAATCGAAAAACAAGCAAGTAACTTCGAATACAAAAGATACAACAAGAATTAATAAATCGAAATTACTTACCACTAACAAGTGCTTCAACAACGCTTTAGACGATCGACTCTGTAAAACTTCTTTCAGAAACAGAGCTCTTCTTACTCGGAAATGGCTGCTTGGGTTTATCCTAAAAAGTCTCACCCGGTCAACTTCGGTTCAAATACCGGTATTTCCAGGTTTATATCAAACCTAACCGCACCCCAATAAAACTAACAAAGTCGGGTTTTAGTGTTTTAGATTCACGTCGTGAATGATCTAAAGCCTAGTTGGTGGTGGTATAAAGAGAGAAGTTGAAATGATCTCTCAAATTGGTAGATCAATTAATTCATTACAGCAACATGCTTACATTGTGACAGTCAAGCAACACGATAAAACCGGAAACCTTCAATTTCATAGGCAAATCCAAAAGTTTTAAACTCTAAAATCCACTCAAACCAGAATGAGTCAAACAACAACAAGAAGCAAACAACAACAACAAGAGTCTTCAAGACACTAAAACTGAAATTAGGAAACAACAACATAACAGACACTACTAGGAATAACAATAATCATCCCGAGCCATTACATCAAACCAAGGCTTATTATTACTTAATCTGCCTCGGCATAAGCAGTTTCGAGATGAGCTTGTTCGGCTTCTCTAACTTCTTTCTCAGTCTTCCTTCCTTTCTTGGACTTGTAGTAAACACTCATGAACGTTCCAATAGCTCTATACTTCTTGCGGCACTCCTCATACAATTCACCATTAAACATTCTCCAGAAGCTCTTCTCGTCGAGCTCAGACACCGCGTACTGAGGCTGGAATCCATGGTTCTCTATCAGCCATTTCTCCATCCTACGCACTGCTTCTGATCCATCAAACTCTTCACCTCTTAGGACACAGCCAGGTGCGTAGTAGACTCCAACATCAGTGTACATCTGTGCATCTTCTGTGTCTCCTTGTCTGTTTTCGTACTCGAAGCCTGGCTCTGGGTAGATTTGGCCTTTGATTGGCTGCTTGAAGAGTTTGTGTGGGCAAAGCCAAATTGGATACACCTGAAAGAGAACAAACAATTCATGATTTTGTTAATAACATCAAAAGAAACTTTAACTAGAAGATGATCAATCATGAAACCGAGCTTTTAGTTTTACCTCCATTTCGCGGTGGACCCATTCGAGTGCATCGCCAACCTTGTAAAGAGGAACAAGCATATCCTGAATAACATGCATATCATGGTAATAGTTCCTGATAGCTTCACCTTGAGTGGCCTTAAGAAGAGAGACCTTTGGAGGCATCAACCAACCTAAGAGGTACCTAAACCAGAACTGATCACCAAATGGAAGAATAAGCTTCCCTTCCCAGTACAAGCACCTTGTGTGCCTGTGGTAGTATTCACGAGTTGGGATGTACTCAACAAACTGTCCCTTTTTCAGGGCGGTCTGCGCGTGCTGGTAGAACCACGGCTTGAACCACCATCCCACATTGTTGATTTTGTTCCCTTTCTTCTTTGCCTCTTCTTTAGATGCATATGTTCCAACCATCATCACTCCTTCCGTTGGATTGTAAACCATGCCTTCGACGAAATCCGGGATTTTCGACTTGTCACCGTCTTTGGGAGCAAAAGAATCAATGTAACCTTGAGCTAAGGCTTGAAGATCACCCTTGACTGGTATGTAAGTGAGTCTCATGTACTCCTTGACTTTAATAAGCCTGATCTCAGCAGCTACAAGGAGTCCAAGAGTTCCTTGCGACCACGGGATTGCGTAGTAAAGATCAGAATACTCATTATCCCTTGTGGCGCGGACAAGCTCTCCACCCGCAAGAACAATCTCGTAAGCCTCAACGGTATCAGCAAACAAACCGTAGATGTGAGAGCTTCCTTCAATACCATATCCATTGATAAGTCCACCAACGGTAAGGTCATCAAGCTCAGCAACAACAGCGAGAGACAGGTTCATTGGGACGGTAGCACGGGAAATCTGTCCCATGTTAACAAGAGGCTCCACTCTAGCAGTCATCTTCTCCTTGTTGATCTCAAGGATGTTACGGAACTCCCCCAAGTCAACCTCGAAATGCCGGGCTCTCTTGTAGTCAACGTTCCTCATTCCAACAGCGATCCAGGGCTTACGAGCAGTGCAGACAAGCCCGTCCTTGGAAGCATCCCTACCCTTAAGCCTTTTGATGACTTTCTTGACATTCTCGTCGTGTTCCTTCTGACGTTTCTCAAAGGACTTGGACTCTGACCACATGTCCCCGAGGTAGATGAGGAAGTAGAATGTGGCTGAGAATGGAAGGACGATGAAGATGACAATGATCCATCTGAACTTGACAAAGTAATCAACCCAAGTCTTCTTCCTCTTGGGCCTCACAAGCGGTGTCTGAAGATCCGACATTTCCTCTCCTCACTGCATCAAACCAAAAAGAAAATCAAATCAACCAGAGTTTCAAAATCCATCACTGTAAAAGTCAACAAGGCCTAAGAAGTGAGCATAAATCTACCAGAATGTCAAAAATACTAAAGATTAGTTTCTTGAATCCAAAAAGAGTATAATAAGCACACATAAACACATACGTATACACACATGTGTATCAGTGTATGTGTATGAAATAAATCTGTAAGAAGAAGATAGTGTGGAGTCCATGGAAACAGAGAGCTAGTGAACAGAGAGACAAAAAGACATGAAGTTATGTTCTGAAAGAACAAGAACACAGAAAATGGTTATAATCTTTAGATCTACACATCTAGTATTCCTACAAAGCCATCAAAGTCTGTTTTCTACCACCAAAATAAATAAATAAAAGTTGGTGAGCAAAGTTTGAAACTTTGTTTGAAATTCTCCAAGACTGAGATGATTAAAATTAAAAAACCCACATAGTTCACTAGTGCGTGCTATGAAACAACTATGAACCAAGTACTGAGAGATCTAACGACAGGAAATGATAAGTCAGCGACTGAGACAGAGAGAGAAAGAGAGGTAGAGAGAGTACCTGAAGAATCCAAAGGAGAGAGAGAGTGAGAGGATGAGATGTGAAAGTGTCCCCAAGAGTGTGAGAGCATTTGTCTTTATAATAAAACGTGATTCAAGCCAGCCTGCTTCACTTGCATTTTTCGCTCAAAACAAGGTATTTTTTATTTCCCATTTTTTTATATAATTTTAAAATAAAAAAGGTAATAATAACGCAAAAATATAGAAATTAAGAAATATATAATGTATATTTTTCATGGGTTTGTATAAGTGGTTTTTCATATTTCTAAGTTTCTTTGTTGTTATCGCAATTAAAAATTCGATGTTAGTTGTAATGTTGATAAATCACATGTGTTATATTTATGAGCAATTTTTTAGTTTATAATTCTGATGTAAGAAAATAAAAATAAATTGTTTTTACTTATATCAGTATTTAATATATTTTTACCAACTCTTTTAACATTTAGAAATTATATGTAAATCGAACCTAGAGCTTAATTAGACATATCTTCCAAAATATAATTTCTTACTTAGCAGTTAGCATATAAAAGGAATATGAGGACAAATTCTTTGTAGGGATATTTTTTCTGAAAAGAGTTTACTGCTATAAATAGGTAAAAGCAAATAAATAAAAAAAGGCAACAAATCTTAGCAGTTTAAATTTCTTTTAAATAGAAAAATATATCTTTCTTTTGGTATGTAAATCACAATAAATTACAGGAAGACATGTGCCCAATGAAGGAAATGTAATTGTCCAATTCGTTTTTTTTTTAAATGCATTTTATGGGTTGATTGTATTGATTTTTGTTTTCTAAATGCTTTTAGCGAAACAGTCCTCCTACATGTTTGTTGATGTACCTAAAGCACATTCCATCCTCGTGAGGTTACTAAGCCGACGATCTTATATATTGTTTATTGGCAAAAAGTTCATTACAACTTTTCTTATCATAATAGTTATTACAACAATCTTTAACATTTAGTTTTGATATGTTATGATTGAAGCAAAAAAAGCACTGCCTAAAATATCTTGAAAACATTATACATTATGAATGCTAATGAGAGTTCCTTATATCTTTCTCTCAACTCTTAAGGGATCTTCAAATGAGTGTTTTTTTTAAGCCAAAACAATTGTGAATTAGTCATTCACTTTCATCTTATTCAGATTACAATGTAGTATTTTAGAAACTAATGTGTAGTAAAAAATTTTATATAAAATGCCTCTTATTTATATAAAAAAAAAAACTACGGCTGTGATGAGAAATGTTTTCCCAAATCCCAATAGCCATGCTTTTCATCAAAATTCATATATGAAATCATTTGTATCATTATCAGTGCCTACATAATACAGTAATAAACACACAAACTATCACGTTATTTGGTGAAAAAGGCTCTCAATATATAATTCTGTTACTGTAACCAATTATTTGATTTCCACCTAAGTATTTTAATAGTTGATTTAGAAAAGCAAATAAAATCATGATTTATTTAGAAAAATGGTTACACTTTAAAGTAATGAAGTGCTCAAAAAGTTTTTTTTGTCGCCAAAAAGTAATTATTTATTTATTTGACATAGAAAGAAAAAAAAAATTACAGGGATGATGGCCTGTCTGAGAAAATATCCAGCTCTTGCAAAATCTCTCATAAAATATATTTACTCTTTAAAATATGCCAACTAATTTCTTACTCACATTTACAGCTACAAATCATTTTTTTGTAGTATGGAAAAATAAATGTCTATTTGGCGAATCACACCTTTTGACATTGACAGTTTGACGTCAGTGAAAATTTGGTTGACGCTTGACAAAGTTTTAAACCGTTACAAGGTCGTGTAATCACACCAATGTTTACATTACAAGAAACACCAATTTGTTTATATATATATCCAAATACAAAGACATTACTCTTTGGTCCAACGCCAAATAAACCCATGCGTCATTTCTGCATCAACAAAAACCGTCTTTGTCCATTCCATTAGTACCTAAAAAAGTGTGAAGAAGCCAGAGACAACAACCCACATAAATTATGATTTGTTAAGATTGAAGCGTATTATGACTAAACACTTCTCTTGAAGTAAAAAAATTAAAAAAAAAAAAAAAGGTGAAAGAAAAAGACAAAAGAGAACGGAGAAACCGAAGAGAGGAGAGTTGAAGATAACAAATCTATAAACGAGGACTGTCCTACTCCCCACATGTGCCTGACGTGATCTCAACTCCTTCACGTGATTTCTCTTCCTCATTTTTTGTAATTTTATTACTAATTCTCCATTTTTTCTCACTTCTTATTAATCCCTTTTTATTATTCAAATTTTTGTTTTCTGCCACTTCCATTTTATTACTATTCTTGCTAAAAGAGAATGGAAAACAAAATCACTTTGTTTAATGCACCCACGATCCAGTTTTTATTTTAAATTGTTGTGCCTTCTGTTTGATTGCATGTACTTAACTTCTTATAATAAGTGTAGATCTACTCTTAACGTGCAATTAACTAATAGTCTAATACATCGGGGACACGTTCAATTGTTGGTAGCATTCTTGTTTAGCATTATATATAATCCATGATTTTAGCAATACCAATCAATCATTCCAAAGACAGATCGTTTCGTTTTCAGTGGCTTTTCATTAGACGATACATTGTTACCCTACTCAAAAACTTAACTCAAATGGGTTACTTCAACAATCAATATTGAAAAGAAATCACTTCTCAACAATAGATTAAGAAAACGACCAGAAAGGAGACTTTCTTGCGCCTTTGTCTTGGTTCCCTGAAATTAACCATAGTTCAGTCTTAGTAACATCGAACAAAATTGCTAAACTGATCCTAATGGGGAAAACGATGCATGCATACAAAACTGTTACACAATACTGTAAATTGCTAAACGCATACACCAAAAAAGAAGCAATCATAGCCTATAAACAGCGTTCTTTGCCTTCGTTACAGGTTGTGAAACACTATTTCTAACCAAATATTGCAATGAATTTTCAAGCAAAATATTGTGAGTTAGATAGGCGATGGGCTAATAAGTAGGAGTTGATTGGGAAGAAACGATATTAGATATTTGAGAGTTATGAAGAGTTTAACCTCTCCCTAACATGATCTAGCAAGACAAAGTTTAATAGCCAGGAAACCAGCAAAACATTGCAAAAAACAGAAAGAAGATGAATGTACCTTGTTTAGGCTCTGCGCATCGATATCTCCATGAACTTTTTGTTCCTCCTCCAGAAAGGCATATCCATGGCAGAATATTAAAGTTGTTGTAGCTAACAATATGGAAAAAACTAAAACCAAGGAATAAAAAAGGCCAAGTGAAAAACTCATTACTACTTCCACCTAGAATTCTTGGAGAACACTTTTCTCAATCCTAAAGTTAGTGACTGCTAATATCAGGTGTCTTCGTGCAATGTGTTATGGAATCCCTTCAGAAAAAGAAAAAAAATCTTTATTTGAATAAAATATTCGTGTACTATAACAAACCATTGGTATACACGTTGATCACAGTTGTAAGAGATTGGGTGAAATGGACCCTAAAACTTTCTGCCGCCAATAAGCGCCCCTCTTCTAAATGCATACAACAGCACTAGAATGTAAACACAAAACTGAGACCTCGTTATACGCCATCTCTGAGGCCGAGAAGAGAAAATTAACCAACCTGCCATTACATAAAAGGCTTTGGTCAGTCAATCAACAATGGGACACTAACAAATGCAAATAGCAGAACAGGACTATGCCACATTGTATAGAAGACTCACCTGACCATTGCCAAATCGCACAATCTTTCCAAAACAATACATTGGTTTTTAACTTTCTAGCGTAAATTGTATGCTAGGTACTCAGTATGTCTCAATTACAGAAAATTAGGTTCATCATTTTCAACTTACATAGTTTTATCTAAGTGACACCTATTTTCGAGTAACGGTATAAACATAATAAGCCAAAACAGAAACTACACCCAGCATAAATCCAGCGAAAAACAGTAAAGTGATTCCAAAAAGATTGCAAGGCCGATCCTCAACTATATGCAGAGATTCCATACATATATTCAAGTGAAGTCAACTGATATTGGCAACCATAGGCATAACTTACAAAGTTTTCATTTCGAGGTTCATACTTACTTTGGCAAAAGAAATCGTAATTATCCATACAACACCATGTCACGGGTTGAAGAAACTTGAGCCGCCCATGTTGATAGCAACGAGCACCAGTACAGAAGTGATTACACCGAACCACAATAATGCTAATCCTGAAATTAACAAAGCTTAATAGTTTTAGACAAAGCAACCATAGAAACAAATTCATCATAAAATAGAGCCTCGATATACCTCCATTATTAATAGAACCTCTATCAGATTTCGCATTTTTCACTTCCAAATCTGATACGTCCCCATTGCCAGCATCTTTTGGTCGAGATTCTGAGTCCGCCCCAGACATTGAAGGAACAGGTGACACGCTTGATTCACCATCATCAACTTTATTGTTCCCAGTTTCTGATGAAACTATGCCTTGAAATTCCTCGCTCAAAATCAATGCAGACAACACGTTCATAAATGACTCTTGACCAATATCATCTGAAGGAATCTTGTCATTCTGCACAAATGAGCTAGGTTCTTCCGAATCAGACATTTCATCATCGGAAGCATCTGCATATATGGCTTTTGCGTTGCGTTTATCATCTTCTTCATCCTCCACGTATGCTTTGTATGTAAGCCGGAGTAGTATTTCTCCAGTAGATCCCTTTCCGAACAAACTCCAACCGCCTCGTAAACTAACAAATCTGTCTGTAGGAACCGTATCTGGCAGTGATTCAAGGTCAACCTGGATGTATAATCAAAGTAGTAAGGTTATGTAGACAGCAAATTTTCTATTCAGCACTATTTTCCTGGTAATTTATGTAGAGATTATAGTGAAAAAGTTATCAGAGCAGGGCTGACTACTCAACCTACAGCACCAATAAATAATTATGTGTTGTCAGGTTTTTGTGCAGAAACATGTGAATTGGTTGCTTAGTAGCTGAAACTGGAAGTGAATACAGGTGCCCTTTGTAATACTGACAAGAAGAGCAATAACCGATAGGGTGTGTACCCTGAACAAACTATTCAAAAGAGGTGTGACATGCTCACATAATACCAGCTACTACAGATACAGCGAAACCATTGCCATTGCGGCAACTAATTGTTCACTCACTGTTTCTCTTACTCATTCAATCACATAGTTTTTACATCATAAATTAAAAGCAAGCTGATATCTTATTAGTATTGGTGCTAGTTCTCAGTCTCATCTTCTCAATTCAAACCCTTAAGTTGAGATATTGTGCAGAGAATAACAGGATGGAACTGGGTTCTTGTACTATGAATAACAAACATGAAGTAGATGATCATCTTATGAAATCATTGTTGTTAACAGATCAAGCTATTCTTCTGCAGATTTCAAATGGGATAAAAAGAAAGATGATTTACCTCTCCGATACCAATAGCCATATCGGCAAATCCAAGACAGTCGTTGACTTCAATTTGTAATACTTGCTCTCTAGGATTTGACACAAGGAATTGGAAGTCCTGACCATATATATGATACAGAAATAGTCTATTAAATTTTAGGAATTCAGCATATACTATAATCCACCACCAGATTATGAATAAGCCATTAAGATATATTGAGCAGTTCAACCTGGTTCCAGATTGGCTGACCAGGAGCCCCAATCACAGTAGTTTGACTGTTCTTCTTACTGCGGATAACTTGATCACCTATTCGTAAAATAACATATGGATCCGTTCTACCTGTTACAAATTATCAAAGAACATGTGCTGAAGGAAGGAACTTGCAATTTTTAAGTGATGAAGCATTCGCTATATGTGATATAAGCATTAGTATAGCAGTTCTTATTGCTCTAAGAATTCAAAGATACTTAAGGATATATATAAATAATACAACAACACAGACTGCTAGAGAACAATGAACTGAAGAAGAAGAGAGATGAGGAGTGAGTATATGACTTACCAGAGAACATGTATGGAAGTTTCTGGGCATTTACAAGAGTAACAGACAGTTCCCCTACAAAATCCTTGTTCCCTTCCTGCATTTCTCCAGATTTTAAGTCTTCTGAAACAGGCCCAACAGCTTTTCCCTTCTGGAAATCCAAGACAATTTTCTTTGGGCGTACAAATAATCGAGGCAAATCTTCTGTCAGTAGTTTGGTCAAGAACCTGAAAGAGATGAAGCAAAGGAAGGAGGAAAGAAACTGATTTATCAATACGTCGGAAGAGAGTAAACAATCAACAGAGAGAAGAAGCTAAAACGAATACATTGAGGAGACTTACATTGATAAAACAGGAATTCCTGATGTTGTCATCCAAAGCATTCATGCAAAAAGAAGAAAATGATTAAAGCTATTACTAATGTACATGATTATAAAAATCAAAGGAGATAATGAGAAAGCAACAGACAATTATGATTAACTAATACCCATTAGATTAAACAATCGGAATGGTGCAAGCTCAAATTTGATCTTTGGAAGTGAAACAAACGCCCATGATGCTGCTCCAACCCAAGGCGCTGACGGAATCAATCTTAATTTAACCCATAGTTCACCGTCAATGTCAAAATCCCGAATACCAACTGGCACAACTACTGGGATGATACCAAATTTTAAAGAGAGCATTAACAACATCCGAGCACCACCAGTATACCGAAGACCAATCTGGTACCTATAAGAAGAAAAATAAGAGTATAAGCAACTTTCAACTGAGCCGTGAACAGACTGTTTGGAGTACCCAAGCTCCAAACGAATCAACAGAGAAAATTTCTAAGATGCAGTGACCATTGGTGTGTTGAATCCGTGGATCATGTCAGAACAATCCCATCCGTAAAAACCAAGTAAGAACAATCCCAGCATTTGATCCACCAACACAATGCATTAGCTACCTAACATATAAGTAACGTAGGCAATCGCACCAAGGTATAAACTTACTGCAAGTCATTAACACGGCGAGATGTCCTCCTCTCAACATTTCTAACAGACAAAGGCTCATCCCCAAGAGAGAATTGCTTAATTTCAACTCTCTGCACATAATCAGGCTTCTTCAAATCATCAATCACAGGCTGCAACAATCCAACAAGCCAATTCTCAATCCCACCTCTATAAACTTTCCAGAGCTTAACCAACACCATGTTCACCCACTCCACCGACTCTTTCCTTTGCAAATCCTTCTCAAGGGACAGCGAGAAACTGGTGGGAACCTGTGCCCATGGCCCGGCTCCTCTTTGGCCTCCATCACCAGCCATTTGTCTCCGCCTCTTTCTCCAAGTCCATAGCTTATCACAAATAACACCAACAAAGAAGAAGAATGCGAATAGACCAATTGCATTACGACTAATCGGTGGAGACGGGATTGGGTGGATTACACCTAGCTGAGTCCTGAGCTTATCCACTATAGGATCTTCTCTAAAGTTAGTGAAATTGTTTCTATCACCTTGAATTGCAGACTCCTGTGAAGATGAAGATGCTTCTTCATCCTCAAATTCATTCGAAAACCGAGTAACCACAAGACTTCTGGCAGCTCTTCTCGCCGAATCCGCTAATCCAATGTTCTTGGAATCCGTACGAATTCCGCTGGAAACAAACCTAGAATTCGAATTCGCCGCATGAACTCGACGGAGAATTCTCCGCCTCTTTGTGAATCCATCGGAGAACACAATCAGACCGTGCTCATTGGAGCAAGGACAGAGCAGACGACGTGACACAAAAGAAGGGAAATCGAAACTAGAACAAGAAGAAGAAGACTGTAGAATCATTTATCATCAATCGAATTCACCGGAAACTCCACGCAGGTGAACCTAATTGACGCATATCTTCGCCGTTACAACAGCAGACAGAATACAGAGAAACAGAGGAATAGCGAATGTATTAGTCAGTGTTCACGGTAGGTCGGTAGCTGAGAAACTTAGGTCTGTCTTCCGTAGGGTTTCGGATAAGAAATTGGAATCGAGAAGGTTCGAAAGTAGTAGCGACAAGGGATGCGCAGAAGATGGGAGAATGTGAATCGGCAAGTAAGTGATCGGTGGAGAGTCTATCGTCGTGACCTTTTGTTGTACCTATGCGACCAAAGAATATGCGACTGACTATAAGGACCCCTCAAACTTAAGCCATTTATGTTTTTTTTGTGGAACGCGTTAGGCGCGTTACTATATATGGTTGGTCATTATTTCATTTGAACTATCAGATCAGTTTAATTTCTAACGTTGTTATACTATCGTTATTTAAATGAAAGAACCGAATACAAGAAAAGAAAAGCTTCTGTATCGTCTTGCTACTCTTGGGAGGTCGGCGACCCAACTTGTTAGTAGTTCGTTCGTAATCCTTTGCTTTTTGGACTCTTCCACTTATGGGTCGGCCACCCTTTTATGTCCATCAAGTTAAAAATAAAATAATAGTGGTGGATGAATTATGGTCAACAGGTTGCTGTTAAATTAGATAGTTCATTGGTTACTAATTTTAGTTTTGTGCAACCATGTTTATTGTGTGTTGTTTTCTTTTTGTCGGATGTCAATAACTAATGTCACTAAATTGATTATTTTCAGTCAACTTTCAATTTTCATATGTTTGAGTTAGCTTCTTATATACTTTTTGAATCTAAAAACACTATCCACGTGCGTATAACATAATGTCTTCTTTTCGATCGATTAGGGGGTTTTCACGAAAGAAATTGACTTAGGAGGTGACCAAATCACGATAAAGAAAATACTGGGTTATTTCATAAATTAACTTTAAAATATAAGGTCTTCTCGGTAATAATTTAAAATATCTCCTTTCTTCCTTTTCCCCCGGAACGTAATCTCAGCCGTCCATCCTTTCTATCATCCTACGATCTATCTAAACCGTCGGCTGAACTTCGTTCTCCTGAATCGCGCGACATCGACATCTTCTGATTCTTCCTCACTAGTTTTTTCCTAAACCCTAACTTCTTCGTTCGCGTCGACGAAGCTGCTGGCAATTTCTCGTCGGAAACTATTACTCGATACCACCACCTGTTTAGTCTTTAAAGGTAATGGAAGGGGAGAATACAACGGATCCGCCGTACACAACGGCGGCATCTTCGGGACAGAGTATCTTCGTCCGTCCTCCTCCAATTGCTCCAGTCTTGGCTACTACTTCGAATTTCTCTCAGTCGGAGCTGAAGGAGCTACACTCTATGTCTGTATGTTGCTCATGCTCATTTCTGATTGTTGCATAGTTTGTTTATCTTGAGCGCTGTTTAACTCGTAAAGAAGCTCGATCTTGTCTCTAGTTCTTATCTTTTGATGTGGATTTGTGTAGAACCTTTTACAAGAACTTGTCGTATATTGATTTAGCAGAAATCCTTATAATTAGATGAATTCATGTCTCTAATTGAATCTATCGAATTTTCGTGTCGTTCTGATTTAGCTCACTAATAGAATTTGTCAGGATTCAACCTTTTTTGGTGTATGCATTGAACACATGCTGATTCATCTATCATCAGGTTGTTTCCTTTTAGTCTCTAAACTGGTTCCGTGGTTATTTTGGTTGCTGTTGTGCAGATTGCTAGTACAGGTTTTGTCTCTCAGTCAGTTCCATATTCTGTTACTGCACAATGGGGTACTAATGCAGCAGCCTCCTCAAATGTTAATCCCATACCTCAAGCTTCGCCCATGCTAGCAAATGCACCTTTTGGTCGACCAGGAACACTCGCCCCTCCTGGACTAATGACATCTCCGCCTGCTTTTCCTGGTTCCAACCCTTTTTCTACAACGCCAAGACCTGGGATGTCTGCAGGTCCTGCTCAAATGAATCCTGGTATTCATCCGCACATGTATCCTCCATATCATTCACTGCCTGGAACGCCTCAAGGAATGTGGTTGCAGCCTCCTTCTATGGGTGGTATTCCCAGGGCACCTTTTCTTTCACATCCTACTACCTTTCCTGGTTCATATCCATTTCCAGTTCGTGGAATCTCCCCTAACCTACCATATTCTGGTTCTCATCCGCTTGGTGCCAGTCCTATGGGAAGTGTTGGCAATGTTCATGCATTACCAGGTCGTCAGCCTGATATATCTCCCGGGCGAAAGACAGAAGAACTCTCAGGAATCGGTACGCTCGAGGTTTCATGATAGATTACTGATCCATGTAAGAGCTGTTTGACCTTAATGGTTATTCTATTGAGTTTACATATTTTTTTATCAGGATCATCTTGTATTTTGCAGATGACAGAGCTGGTTCTCAACTAGTAGGAAATCGGTTAGATGCCTGGACTGCACATAAATCAGAAGCAGGAGTTCTTTACTACTATAATTCCGTTACAGGGCAATCGACCTACGAAAAGCCTCCTGGTTTTGGAGGGGAGGTGAGTATTGCTGATTACATGGCTTGTTCATTAGTTGAGACTACGTCTATTCCATACGCATTTGGTATCACGTCTACCTATTTTGCTTCACGACATGTCATTTATGAGTTCGTGTCTATAATACGTATTTGCATTTCTAGTATATCCGAATTGATGTTTTACAATGTCAGAATTTGATCCAGATTTTTGTAAAGTCCTAGATGTCATATATTCATTAGCTGATGAAGTTCTCTATTTTCCGGGCCTTATATTGGGATTGTGATCCTTTGTTGGTATCAATAGGTATGAAGTTGCTTAAGATTGTCGAGTTACTATATTATTGCAGTGAACTTGTTGTAAGAGCATGTGAATTATTACACAAATCACCTTAAGTTTATTCACAGACTGTAAATATAAATTGCCTTGATGCTGTGCAAAAACTTATGAATGATATTTGTTCTAGTATACCTTGATAATGGATGCACAGTTTCTTCATGTTGCCCTAGTCCTTTAGACTTTTTAAGCAATTTATAATCTATACTTTTTTCTTAACTTTTGCAGCCTGATAAAGTGCCAGTGCAGCCAATTCCTGTTTCAATGTGAGTTCTTAGATCCATACTTGCTCTGACAAGATTAGTTGTCATATTTTCAATGATATTAGCATGGTGACATTATATTGTTAAATTTCTCGTGTATTATTTTTTGTACTAGGTCGCCAACAATTTCATTCCCATGAAATCAACATATTTATATTTTGTTGAATTACTTTGAGCCTGCTAAAATACTTTGTACATGTTAGAGATATCTCATCTAAATGTTACCAAATGTAGGGAGAGTTTACCTGGGACGGATTGGGCTCTTGTGTCCACAAACGACGGCAAAAAGTATTACTATAACAATAAAACAAAGGTCAGCAGCTGGCAGATTCCTGCAGAAGTAAAAGATTTCGGGAAGAAACTAGAGGAGAGGGCTATGGAGAGTGTAGCATCAGTGCCTAGTGCTGATTTAACTGAAAAGGGTTCTGATCTAACAAGTTTGAGCGCACCTGCTATTAGCAATGGTGGCCGGGATGCTGCATCTCTAAAAACTACAAATTTTGGTTCGTCCGCGCTGGATTTGGTTAAAAAGAAACTACATGATTCTGGAATGCCTGTCTCATCTACGATAACATCTGAAGCAAATAGTGGTAAAACAACTGAGGTCACACCCAGTGGAGAAAGTGGAAATAGTACGGGTAAGGTGAAAGATGCTCCTGGAGCTGGGGCCCTTTCCGATTCTTCTTCAGATTCGGAAGATGAAGATAGTGGACCATCGAAGGAAGAGTGTTCTAAACAGTTTAAGGTGTTTTGAATATTTCTTGTGGTTTTTGTCTTTTTTGACATAGGGTTTAGTTTAGATTTCTTTTCTCATGTTTTTCTTCTTGCAAGTTAAATTAGCCATTTAGACACATCTTATTTAAAGCATTCTAGAGAAAAGTTTAGATCATGCATTGAAATTTTCCTCTGTAGAGGGGTCTTGTTCATATATCGGAATGCCATGATTCCTTGATACATGCCAACTTCTAGTGGACATTTTTAAGTTTGGAAACCTTGAAATTATTCAGATTGAAGATAATTTTCTAATATCCTGTTTTTTTTACTTGATCCTTGCAGGAAATGCTGAAAGAGAGAGGAATAGCACCGTTTTCTAAATGGGAGAAGGAATTGCCAAAAATTATCTTTGACCCTCGCTTTAAGGTCTGTCAAGCCTAAAGATCGTGACAATATTTTGATATCTTATTCTATTTTGAAATTCCACGTCCATTGTTTCTTTCCTTGCATGCGTTTGCAACTTGCACATTTCCAGTTAATGTTATTTGCGTCTATGTCAGCATTGTAACATCCATTCGTTTTGGGTGCTCAAATAGAGCACAAATTAAAGTTTCCTATAGATTTCCTAGCTCGGTGTAGAAAGAAGTTTACATCTATATTACATTTGGAAACAAGTCTTTCACTTTACTTATATTAGAGTCCATAACTAGTATCCTCACTGATTAATTGTTCTGATGCCTTGTATGCTAGCTAAATGATTTTCTGTAGAGAAAGAGTATGCCTTTGGTTCCTTCCAATGTTAGCTAAGTAAAGTTTTGAGGATGTTAGAGCCATTATGTGATATAGTTTATTCACTCCACCCATAATATGTTGTGTCGCCAGAAACTTCATTCTTATTTGCTAATTAGAATGTTAGAGGAACTATTACTGTGTTAATTTTCCAGCATTCCTGTTACAGTGCCACAGCTTGATCTTTGGACTTTTTCGATTATGTATTTTTATCCGGAGAGTTCATTTTTCTTGCAGGCAATACCAAGTCATTCTGTTAGAAGATCATTATTTGAGCAGTACGTAAAGACACGAGCTGAGGAAGAACGTAGGGAAAAGCGTGCTGCTCATAAGGCAGCTATTGAAGGTTTCAGGCAGTTGCTGGATGATGCGTCTACGGTAAATCTTTTTAAGGAACTGAATGTATTTTTACTTTGAGCTACCTGACGTCTTTAAACATTTTTATTATTTGGTTTGGGATGTTCTCAACTTCTATATCTCTTGTGGGAATGTATCCTCATTTTTCCAGGACATTGATCAACACACTGACTATCGTGCTTTTAAAAAGAAATGGGGGAATGATCTCCGGTTCGAAGCAATTGAGCGTAAGGAGCGGGAGGGTTTACTGAATGAAAGGTACCAATATAGATCTTGAGATCATATTCTATGTATGTTGGAAAGTTTGCTTATAGCCTTCAAGTTTACACTGGATGTGTCTTTCCCTGTTGCTTTGTGATGTTTTGGTTGTAACTGCAGCGGATCCTTTTGGGGAAGTTTTTCCTTGTACAAGAATGATATGCCCTTTATGATTTTATTTGTCTTCATGTGAGTTTTTGAGTGTTTGATAGTTTATACACTGTCTTGGCTCTTATATTTTCCCTGGTTCTGTTGCAGAGTCCTTTCTTTGAAACGAAGTGCTGAACAAAAGGCACAAGAAATTCGCGCTGCTGCTGCCTCTGATTTCAAGACAATGCTACGGGAAAGAGAAATATCAATAAATTCACATTGGTCCAAGGTATGTAGCATATTTGTTTCTATCCTTTGCGACCAAGAGAGATAGAGTATGGAAAATTTCTAAAGTTTTCAGGAACTTATGGTGTTTGAGGAAATTGTAATATTTACTTATTGAAGTTACAAGTATTAATTTTATGTATCTTATCTCTTATCAAATACATCATTTGATTGGCACCATTTATAACTGGTTAGCATATTCATACCACCTATATGATATATTTCCATATTTTATCAGGTGAAGGATAGTCTGAGAAATGAACCAAGATATAGATCCGTTGCGCACGAGGATAGGGAGGTTTTTTATTATGAGTACATTGCGGAACTAAAAGCTGCACAAAGGGGAGATGATCATGAGATGAAAGCCAGAGACGAAGAGGTAAATTAACTTTTTATATTCACAAATTACAATTCATGAAAAGCGCTAGAAAGTTCCACAATGTTTAAGCAGCCCTCTTATACTTTCTTTTCAAAGTGAGAATATTCACGTATTCCCTGTTTTCTGGCATGTTATATTACTTGATTGTTTGTTCTAATTTGAGAGACTTTGGAAAATATTATTATCATCAGATTCTCTGCATGCTATTGCTAGTGGTGCAGGAAGAAACAAGTTGTAAATTAGCGAATGTTATAGTTTGCTATACAAGATTTTTGGATCTCTTTTGTTTATGTGCCTGGAATCCAGCGTAAAAAAATAAAAATGATGTTTTACTGGCTATAAATGTGGTAAACTACATAGACACATAATGTATTTACGTCTGTGTGATTCCTGAATTTGGGTTCAGGACAAACTGAGGGAACGGGAGCGTGAGTTGCGGAAACGCAAAGAAAGAGAAGTGCAAGAGGTGGAAAGGGTACGACAAAAAATTAGAAGGAAAGAGGCAAGCTCCTCTTATCAAGCTTTGTTAGTGGAAAAAATCAGAGACCCTGAGGTATTTCTACTTCTTTTATGTAGCTAGCTAAAAGTTTCATTTGGGCTAAAGATGTTAGTTTGTAAATTGTTTACTCTGTGGGGATTCTGATTGGTTTTCTTTGTTACTTTCTTCAACATCTGAAGGCATCATGGACGGAATCTAAGCCAATACTTGAGAGGGATCCTCAAAAACGTGCCTCTAATCCAGACTTAGAACCTGCTGATAAAGAGAAGCTATTCCGAGACCACGTAAAGTCATTATATGAGGTACGTGTACTACTCAACTGTAACCCTTACCAAATCAAATTCTCAGCATTTTCTGCAACAAGATCAGAACAAAACTTAGTGTCAAGGACCTTTTCGGCTTATCTCCTTTTTGGTTGATTTGAGGAAGGAAATATACTATGGTTGCCTATTTCGTCTAAATGTTTTTCTTATTGTGCTTCACAGCGATGTGTTCATGACTTCAAAGCTCTTCTAGCTGAAGCGTTGTCATCTGAAGCAGCTACTCTACAAACAGAAGATGGAAAGACTGCGCTTAATTCTTGGTCAACGGCTAAACAAGTACTGAAACCCGATATCAGGTACAGCAAGATGCCGAGGCAAGATAGGGAAGTCGTATGGCGTCGATATGTTGAGGATATATCGAGGAAACAGAGACATGAAAACTATCAGGAGGAGAAACAACGAGATTACAAGACCTAAAAAAAACCTTGAACCAATAGGCTCTACCCCATGGCTTGATATGTTGTGAACAAAGATCACCATGTCTTGTTGGTTTTTTCCCTGTTTGTTAACTGTAAACTAAATAGTTTTTTTTCATGTTTCTACTTTAATTTTTCCGAACAGTATTGTTTCTGTCTAAATGTTTGATTTGGTAAGATCTTAATGTATACAATTAAATAAGATGTAGGTTTGTTTTTGCTTTGTCCAAAAATTTAAGGTTTGGAGATGGGAATAAGAAAATGAAGATTAAAAACGTTACTCCGAAAATTTTTAAGATTTACTTAAACCGTTTTTCTGAAAATTATCAATCAAATTTTTTATTCTGTAGTTATCACTTGTTAGGCTACGATGTAGAATCTACTAATATTGACAATCTAAAAAATATGATACTCTTTTGGATATATATTAATCATTACTACAGTTCAATCTATATGGTACAACTTTTATTTTCGTGCAAACAAAAAAATAAGAATCTATGTAGTACAATTTGGTAAATTGTATAGAGTGGAATGTTAGGATATGACAATTTTCAGTCTACGTCTGTGGTGTAATCTCAATATCCATGAATTTCAAGAATATCAAATCTGGAGGGGGGCATGTGACGTATATAGCCAAGAAAATATTTTCTCCCGTGATTTGATTTTGATTTTGAATTGTTTTGTATGCAATGCTCAATGAATTCAAAGGCCAACTTGTTCATCTATTAGTTTCTTTCGATCAGCATTTTTATTTTTATTTTCTAAAGAACCAGAAATCCAAATTTGAAGTGTATCCTATAATATTCGAAATCTGTACTTGTTATGTGAACTTGCAGTGACTAAAGGAAATGTGCGTCGTATAACAGAAACTGATTATTTTTTGTTTTCTACATCCTCTGAGCAAATGCCTCAAATCTAAGAGCAAATATAGAACGTATTTGGAAGTGTATAATCCATGATTACTCAAATTACAAAATATCCATTTTATTTGCATCCACAAGGACATAATTATATGCATTCTCAAAACTACGTAAAATACATTTTGCATGAAAAAGCTTATAATATACACGAGACGTGCATGTGTGTGATGATGATATGATGACATAAAAATCTATATCTAGAGAAATAAGAAAAAAATGACGAGTGAATTAATTATTTAACAAAGCCTTGGAAAACTAGAACTTGAATGTGTATGTCCATGTCTCACAGATCTTGACATTACTTCACTCTTCTTCTCCTTACTAACTTTTTCAGAATTATTCCATTGCTTCCTCTCCAAATTCATCATTAGATCATCTTCAAACTTCTCCGACATATCAAAACCTTTCAAACACACCAGTATTGGTTTCTCTTCTAAGTACTTACGTGAATTCCAGATCTTGTTTACTTTGTTCTTGTCCTCTCTTGAGTGTGGTCGAGTCTCGTTTGATAATTGTTGTGACTTGAGTGCTTGAACTGCAATATTTGGAGGGATCTTGGGATTTTTTGCAAGTTGTTTGCATGTGTCCAATGTCAATTTCTTGTAGTTTAGACATCGACATAGTTTTGTTCTATCCTCGGATGATAGTTTCGGATGAGACTGCATAATCATAGTTTATATTAGTTCATGCCTTCAAAATATATTGACTAAACAAAACCAATTATATAGTAAAACTGTAAAAGTACTAAAAAAGCAAGAAGACGCCATATTGATTTTTCTTTTCTTTGCAAGATCACATTAAGCTTAATTAGATTGAACATATTTAGTTTTCACGTGAAACTAATCTTGTTCTTCTTATTTAGAAACTTAATAATAATAAATAATTAGTCAAACAAAAGACAAAGTAGCTAGATTCTGATCACATGAATGTCCAGTAACCAGGACAATATATAACACAGTAATTACTCATTAGCACCCTATTCTTTTATTTGTTTACTATTTATAACCACATAACATGTTTATTAATTAATGTTTTTATCAAACAGTATTCGAAAATTGCAAACGCAAACATACAAACCAATCAAAACGTCTGTGTGTCGTATTTGTGTTTGCAAATTTCAAGTGAATGTTTGATCAAACATTAAAACTGTTTTTTTTTTTTTTGTTAAACAACGTTAAAACTGTTATGCTTTTAAAATACAGACAAAATATTCTAACTAGTAGAACACAGAAATCCAAATGTAAATGATTTGCGTTTGAAAGTTTCAATATAATTCCACTTATTTAAGTTTTAGGACAATTATTAAAATTTTGCCACCAAAGTTACCACTAGTACTTCAACGTGTATGAAAGTAGTATGCACATATATATGCAATTTCAGATTTTCGAATCTTTAGATATCACAAATAAAAGAAAGACAAAAAGATAAGTTAAACTCTTTCATCTATTCTCTTGAGAAGTGTAAAAAGCCAAACTATATAGAAACTTGTATACTTCTTGTCATCTTCTATTTCACTCTATTGTTTGTTTTCTTTTGCTAAATCTCTACTTTGTTTGTTTTTGTCTCATTTTGTTCAATATCTTTTTTTCCAAATCAACGTGCAATTATTTGGAAAATAAATCTATTAAAAAAAAACAAGAAAAAACAGAAATGTAATGAGTGAAAAACTGACCTCAAGATAGATGTTAATGGCTCTGTATAATCCATCAAACCAATCTCTAGCTGAATCTGGCAAACTCTCTGCAACTTCAAGAAACTTTGACACTTTAAGATTCTGGTCTGGAGATATCTCTCTGAGATACTTATCAATCAACTTCCCAATTCTTCTCATTCTCAAATTCTGATCTCCTTCTTCTGTGTTTCCAATTCTTACAAACACTTTGAGTAATCTTATCACCAAATCCACATCGTAAACCCCTTTTTCTCCTTTTCCTCCAGCTGGTATCAGAAGATCATCAAGTGTTGCTTGATCCAGCATTTCTCCTATAACCCTCTCTAAACCAATTCTTGATTCTTTACTTATGCTAAATCCCGATAAAACTCGCAGAACCCAGAACATTTTTCTGCATGAAAACGCGGTTTTCGCTGCGAAAACCACTCCTTGAACCGCTGTATCAGCTAAACCTGAATACTCGAGCTTGTTGGTTGACTTGTTTGGGACCTTTGTCTTGAGGTAATGGAGAAGAAATTTTGTGAGGACCAAGCTGTCATTGTTCTTATCATGCGCACCAAGTGTATTTATCAGCTTTTCAATGATTTTTGGCCCGAGAATTGACATATCGTCGAACCACCACTCGTTACTTGTCCTGCAAGAAAAAGACCTCGAAGTAGACCTTTTGTCTGAATACGACCTAATCATTGCCGTCTCCGGCGACTGAGAGGAGGCTGAGGCAGAGGCAGAGGAAGACGGAGAGGATGATGAAAAGACATGACTCACGTCTGAATTCTGAGGGATTTTGGCTAAAACCCCGAAAACAAGCTTATCAACAAGACCGTAAGAATCAGCGTGTAAGAACACTTGCTCGCAGCTCTTGAGACACAATACGATGTCGTTCCAGGACCAGTAGAACATTCCTTCTAGAAACTTCTCTGTTCGAAGCAAGAGATTCGAGGAACAGAGTTTCTCTGTCATCTCAAGGAAGACAGAAGAGCAATGCAAAATGGACACATTTGAGACATCTATCGAGATTCCTCCACCATAACAGAATCTTAAAACCAAGTCGAACCCATCTGACCCACCTGGAAAATCTTCAACCTCGATGATGATTCTACTGTTCTTGTGATTCTTTTTCTTCTTATTGCTCTGTTTTATCATCTTCCTCAAGAAGCCTGAGTACTCTGAGATCAAATCCTAACCCAAGAAACAGAGAAACAGAGTTTAATTCAGAAAATGGAAACAGAGGAAGTTAGGGTTTGAATTAGTGTGGAGATTTGATTTGGTTTATTACCTGATTGACGAAGAAAGTAAATTGGTTATTGAGATTGATTTGAAGATCACAGCAAAGAGACATTGTATCAACTTCTTTTGCATTTGGTGAAGATGAAACTTCTTGTGAGCTTTCTTGTTCTTGTTCTTCCTTTTGGATTGGAGAGAGAGAGAGAGAGCAATAATAGTTATCACATGGAAACGGCTATTTATATATCTCTTTTTCGGCGTCTTTATTTCAATTATCTAATGTACACTTTCTTTTATCATCCTTTATAACTCATATAAATTTATGCAAAAGGAACTTATATACAAACGTCATCGAAAAATTGTATAAACTGGTCGCATGGACCAACTTGTAACCCTAGTGTGTAGACCATCTAAAATAGTGAAAATGTAATAATTTGTTGCCGTTTGTAATGAAAAAATTATTGTTCGTTATTGTTTAGTTTTTTTGGTATTAGATAATAAGATTCATTGCTTAATCGAAATGTACTATATGATATTAATTTTGGAGCAATTAGCTTGACATGCATAGTTTACTTCTTTACATTAGAAAACCTTTTTTCTAACATCGAACTTAAGAAAAGTTATATAAACTGCATTAATTGACTGCATGTTTATTTTGAAATCCATATAATCTTGTGTGCAGAGCACAAATCAATATGACGAGGCGTTGTTAGTTGTTACTAAAAATAACCAGGTGCAAAGATTGATTCCTTAATGCTTCATTGATCAGGATGGCCAAAAAATAAAATAAAAATTGGTGTTAGAGGAAGAAAAAAAAAATACAGTAGGTGGGTAAACAAACAGCAGGGAAATAGCTTACAATTTGTTGAGAATAATTCATAATTATGACCAACATTATTCAGGTTATTTGGGGTAAAGTAAAAATGTATTGCATCAAATCAAATAAGATTTACATTTTAGACAGTGAACTATAGGTCACGACTAATATCAAATATATATTTCCAGTAGCACAGAAAATGATGCTTCATGAACTCTCACTTATGACTTGTCAATAGCTCAAGGACTATGCTACTCAAGTTGTAATATATATATTCTGTATTTATATGCTGTTTTATACACACGTAACGTATATATGAATGTGCCCCCTTTGTTTTTATGTGAATTATAAATATTCTCCCTTTCTTGGCATTACATTATAAATTCGTAATACTATTATTCCACTTCCATGTAATTTCAAGAGTTTTCTTCCCTTTTTATTTGTAGAATATTTATATATCAGTTGCTTGTAAAGTTGGGAGTTTCACTTTCATTGCATGTGAATGGGCCGGGTAGGGTTTTATGACTCTAACGTTTGTGAATAAAGTCGACTACTTGCTTTTCATCATTATCCAAATCCAGCCATGTAAAATATATGTAATTGAAAACGATATATGTAACAAAAATGTTATAAAAAAAAGATACACCAATGTCGATATACATTACGACTCTTTGAGTACAAAATAAAAAAATATGACTAACTTCCGATAATAGTTTTTATTTATTATTAAAAATGAAGTTTCCAAATAAAATATCATTTTAATATCCATACAAATTATGAATAGTATGTGAGGTTTAGGGCAAAGTCTTCTGAGGGTTCATCAATGGGATGGGAGTGGGACGAAGAAACGAAGGCGACGAGAGGATTTAGGTTTTATTGTTTTAAAATTTTTGTGCTCTAGTATTTAAGCCCTTTAACAGGATTTTACAGGGACCAACAAAAATGTAAAGCCCCAAAGGAAGAAGCCCACTTAAAAAATACTAAAGTAAAAATAAATAATTAACAGGCCCATTTGGCCTCATCGACTAAAGCTAGCCCAAAAAGAGGATACAATAAAATTACATAAATTTTGTGTCCTTTTCGATTTAACTTTTTCTTTTAGAAGAACAATCCTTTGTTTTTTTGTGCAAATCTTTAGAATCTCGAGACCAAAACTTAAGTAATCATCAAAAATTTTGTCAAGTTTACATTTCTATGCCAAAAATTATACAATATCATAATGTTCAAGCAGTGCTCTAGAGAGCAAGAAAAAAATGGTTAAGACATAAAAACTAGTCGGCTAACACTGTTCAAGAACCATGATTTATTTGCTTCATCAACGAACTGATTATAATTCAAATATTACAACAGAGCGGCAAATCATTCGAAACGCGGTACGAACATTAAAATTTGATGTGCATTTTGGCCAAAATATTTGTTGATGGATTCAATTGGGTAGTGGAAGAAGAAACTGTCAAAGTACACCTACTTTGCAGTCAAGTTGTAAGAACATAAAGTACGTATTTTTTTACAATTTCTAAATATACTAAAAGCTTGCAGAAAGTATGTATATCTAGAAGTACGTATCTCTTACGTTTGTGAAAACTATTTTTATAATTTGACAATTTTAAATGATTTGATTATTACACAAAAATAGTCGAGGTTATGTAAAAATATTTTTTAAAATTTTCGATATTTTGTCCGGTACAATTATGTCACCATCTCGATTCAAGATATAAAAGAGTTAATTTAGTTTCACAATAAAAATCTCGTACTTACTTTTCAAACTTTATAATTGTGTTGGATAAAAAGTACAATTGAATCTTTTAAAATCAACAATGAGTGTCTGTTTTGATAAATGCATAAATTGGAGTGAAAAGAAAAAAACAATTCCAGCTTTTGCGAAGTTGGACATATTAAATTCTACACAATTGTTTTTTTTTAAAAATACAGAATTGTAGATAGAATGAATATTGTTTTTTTTAATTAAAATAATTGAAAAAATGGGGATAAGAGAAAATGGAATAATGCTTGTGAGCAGAGAGAGAGAGCGAGCGAGGAGGCTAGAGAATCGAGAATCGATCTTCGCCGAACCACCTTGTCTTCTCTTAGCTCATCGAATCTCTCCGTCGCCGTCGATTCTTCCCGCCGGTGAATCTCTGCCTTATTGTTTTCTTCAATTTGATCGTCCTGAATTCATCGTCCTATTTAGGGTTTCGATCACAATCTGGTACTTCTCTTAATCAAAGGAATTTTTATTTTGATTTTGAGGGTTTTATTGGTTTGAACTTAGCTCTCTAGCTCGTGAAAGTGTTGTTAGTTCGTCGTGGAAATCAATTCCTTCCCTGTGTTCTTCTTCAACAACGTTTAGTAATTTTTTCGTAGATGTTTAAATCTCTAACTTGTTGATAGAGATAGATGTTATTATTGCCAAATTAGGTGTACAAAAGAATGTGGAATTTTCTGTTTGAGATTAGCTTCTCTAGTAACCTTCTTTGCAATTCATGATGCCAATTGCTAAGTATGTAACTATGTCTGGTATGTGAGCTGGGATCATATGATACCTGACTATCGACTCAAAGAGAATTATGTTAAGTCAATCAAGGCTTAGTTCTGAGGCTACAGTGTGTGTGGTCGATGTGCTGTTATGGTGGAATTGGATACTAAAATATGTCTAAGAGTGGGACTGCAATATGACCTTCTTAGTTTATTCGATGTTTTGGTTGCAGAAGAGGAGGTCATGGACGTTTCTGCTAGAAAGTCACAAAAAGCTGGGCGCGAAAAGTTGAGGAGGGAAAAACTGAATGAGCATTTTGTTGAACTGGGAAATGTACTCGGTATAGACTCAATGGTTATGTGGATTTTTCTAAACAGCAGATGATCTCACTTTGATCCTCACATAGCTCTTCTGTTTGCAGATCCAGAGAGACCCAAGAATGACAAAGCCACGATTCTGACTGATACTGTTCAGTTGTTGAAAGAGCTCACATCTGAAGTCAACAAACTGAAATCTGAGTACACCGCATTGACAGATGAGTCCCGCGAGGTTCGTACCTTATCCCTTACGCTCCAGGCTTTTCCTAACAGAAAAAATTAGCAGTCTACATGACGTAAAGATATCGATAGGGATCCCAATATAGATAACTCATTGTCTTTTTGCTTTTACGATATGGTGACTACACCTATTTCGTAAGATGCAAACTCAGACGGGCTATATAATGTAACTGCTTATAGGACTTGTTGTTATCATCAATAGCAACACTTACAAATTTACTGGTACTTGTATAACAACGGTTCTTTCTGTAGTTGACACAGGAGAAAAACGACCTGAGAGAAGAAAAGACATCGCTGAAATCAGATATAGAGAATCTCAATCTTCAATACCAGCAGAGATTAAGGTCAATGTCTCCATGGGGAGCTGCGATGGATCACACAGTCATGATGGCTCCACCACCCTCCTTTCCATACCCTATGCCTATTGCTATGCCTCCCGGGTCAATCCCAATGCATCCATCAATGCCATCTTACACATACTTTGGGAACCAGAACCCTAGCATGATCCCAGCTCCATGTCCTACATACATGCCCTACATGCCTCCTAATACAGTCGTTGAGCAACAATCCGTGCACATTCCACAGAACCCCGGTAACCGTTCTCGGGAACCTAGAGCAAAGGTTTCAAGAGAGAGCAGATCTGAGAAAGCAGAGGACTCCAACGAAGTTGCAACACAACTCGAATTAAAAACCCCTGGATCTACTTCTGATAAGGTAGAGAGACTTAAAACTAGAAGCTAGAGATCTCCAATTTTTTTCGGATTTATTATCTTCACAGTTATTCGCGAAATTGTATTTTGAAGGATACATTGCAAAGGCCAGAGAAGACAAAGAGATGTAAGAGAAACAACAACAACAACTCAATAGAAGAAAGCTCTCATTCTAGCAAGTGTTCATCTTCTCCGAGCGTACGAGACCACAGTTCTTCCAGTAGCGTAGCTGGTGGCCAAAAACCTGATGATGCAAAATGATTCGAAAGAATCTGATGTTGATCATCTCAAGTATCCAAGTATCGTTTCGATGAGTACTGTATATAGTGCGAGTACAAAATGCACTTAGCTGTTTAAAGCAGTGTTTTGATGCACCGTGGCATTCGTTTTCCTCGGATAGTCATTTCTCAGATGATTTTCATCCTTAATAGGTCTGCTTTAGTTCTAAAACTCGGATGATTTGTAATTTCCAGTGTCCAAATCTACTAATTTTATTAATCCTATAAATTAAACAAACTTATATCTTGATTTTTTTTTAAAAATCATAGATTATTTATACTATTGTACAAAAAGAATTACATTTAAATCGGTAAATATAGTTTCACCATAAATATATGGTTTCATTAATATCATAAATTAGTAATGATATAGATATATCAACAATATATATTTATATATATATTATATGTAAGAAATTTCTTTGAAATATATTTTTAATATTTAGTTCTCATTTGTACTTATTTGAATTTAGTTCTAATATTTTACTGTATCAAAAAAAATTTGGTGTTATTTTTTAGACATGAGAATTATTTTTTACTTATAATTAGTTATAAAAAAAATATTTTTTATAATGAAAGAAATCTTATAGTAAAAAATTACTATGAAAAATTTCTTTATAAATTAATAAAATTTTAGAATCCCAACATTATTAATTTGTAAAGGTTTTACTGTAGTTAAGTTCAAGTTCAATTTAAGCTGGTGCTAAACGTTAGCTACGTGTTCGTATGATGTCAACTGTCTAGATACAGGAAAATTTCTCCGAATATACAGCGACTACACATCAACCATAGAGAACAGTATGAAGTAAATATACCCTCTATCCATCGCATATGTAGTTTGTGGGAGTGCTCTGTTGGTTTCGCTTTCCTCTGATGTTGTATACCCTGTATTGTCAAATATGACTGCGACACGGTTCCCACTCATCTCATAGACCGCTAGATAATAGTCTGCATGTATATAAAATAATTGTTAAAGACAAAACATAGGGCATACCCAATATCCTTTGTGCATAGTATTTAGTATGTCATGGAAGTTAACTAGGTCTTTGAGAGTTCGAACGCCATGAAGAGCAAAAGAAAGAGAGGAAATACGGAAGAGAAAGACAAAACAAACTAAAAACCAAAAGACATTTGACCTATCGTTTCTGTTTCACAGGACGACCATAAGATGTAAAAGTCTTGCCCATCCATTCCACAACCCATTATCGATTCACAAGGCAACATAAGAAGAAGTTTACATTTCGATGAGCTAGAGCAATTCTCTAGCGCAGATCACAAACAACCAACTCCAACCTCTGGTTATACTATCCAAGATTTTTACAGGATGGTGCCTGAGGCTGCCAGGTTTCGAAGGAATAAAGAGTTTTGGTGTAGCAAGAAAAATTAAGTTACAAGACACTAATTATATTGTAGATAGAGACAGAATTGAAATAAAATATGGAACATAAATAAATAATTAGATAAATGAGTCAGCAGCTTCGGTGAATTGTTCTGTATCTCGGAGTATTACTGCCGGCGACGAGGATAGTCTTATCTTCTCCTCTCTAATGACTTTGATTCATTTTCCTCTTCAGATTCAAATCCTAGATTCAATCGGAGAATGACCACGACGACGCCGGAGAAGACTCCGGCGAGACCTCTCTCTATCCAAGATTGGGACGTTCTCATCGACGACTTCCGCGACGCCGGCGCTCCTCGCGACTGGTTCACTTCCGTTTTCCAGATTGATTCTCTGGTGGACTTCGCTCTCTCGTCTCTCCTCAAAAAAGACTTCCCTACACCAGTGAAGCTCTCAATCCTAGTCTTTCTCGATGAATTTTCCCCGATTTTGTTTGATAATTGTGGTAGCGATACCTTTGATCGCTTCATCGATGTTCTCCGGACGATCGTGCAATCTCCAACTGATGGATCGTCAGGATTGAAAGAGCAAGCTATGGTCTCTTTCACGTCTGTGCTTGTATCGATTGATTCTTTCTCTGTAGGTCACGTTGAAGCAGTTGTTGATTTGCTTCTTGCGCTCGTTAATCGTCCTAACCACGGATTTGATCGACAAGCTCGTGCTATCGCCTGTGAGTGTTTACGTCAGCTTGAGAAAGCTTTTCCTGGTTTGTTATCTGATGTCGCTGGTCATCTTTGGTCGTTGTGTCAAGCGGAGAGAACTCACGCCGTGCAAGCTTATCTTCTCTTGTTCACCACAATTGTCTACAATGTGGTTAATCAGAAGCTTAAGGTTTCACTTCTTAGTACCTCTGTACCTTTGGTGCCTTTTAATGCTCCTAATTGGATGCGTGATGAGAGTTCGATTATGAGTCAAGGTCAAGGGTTGGGGCCAGATCAGAAGGAACTGAGACGAACATTGGCTTTTATGTTGGAATCTCCGTATTTGTTTACTTCTTGTGCTATGATGGAATTTATGGGTATGGTTGTGCCACTTGCATCGGCGTTGGAGTTACAGGCTTCTATGTTGAAAGTTCAGTTCTTGGGGATGATTTATTCGTTTGATCCAATGCTTTGTCATGTTGTCTTGCTTATGTATTCTCGGTTCCCTGATGCGTTTGAGGGACAAGAGAAAGAGATCATGAGACGTCTTATGCTCTTTTCAAAGGAGACTCAGATCTATCTTGTTTTCCGTTTGCTTGCGCTGCACTGGTTAATGGGTTTGTTGAATAAGCATATGTTGAGTGGGGAGCTTGAGAAGAGGACATCTGTTCTTGAGATGGGTCAGAAGTTTCATCCTGTCGTTTTTGATCCACTCGCTTTGAAAGCGTTGAAGCTTGATCTGCTGGTACAATGCTCTGTGAGTTCCAACGCTTTGAGTGGAGGTGATAACAGTAAATCTGCTGGGGATTTGTTGCAGGACTGCTTGGTATCGGTTTCGGATTTCAAATGGTTGCCTCCATGGAGCTCAGAAACTGAACTAGCATTCCGCACTTTACACAAGTTTCTGATATGTGCATCTACACATTCCGACTCTGACCCTTCCACCACTAGAATCCTTATGGAGTCTAGCCTCTTCCAAAACGTGCAGGTCTGTAGCTCTCTTTACTTGCTTCTTGGTCTTGCTTGATGATGGTTTACTTTTGCTAGTTTTCAGAAGGAACGGAACTGTGTGGCCCTTTTTAGTTCTAATTAGCTTTTAGTTCAGGAACCAATCTTTTGCTGATTCTGCTCTCAGATATACTCTTCATTTGTTTTGATTGTCTTCTATATTTAATTCAGGGGTTGCTGGTAGACATGACTTTGGAGTTTCAAATCTTGGTCCCTGTTATTGTGGCTTTTATTGAGCGGTTGATTCACTGTCACAAGCATCAGTGGTTAGGAGAGCGGTTTCTTCAGATAGTCGATGAGAATCTGCTTCCCAAACTTAAGAAAAAAAACTTATTAACAGCTTACTTCCCGCTTTTCCATCGAATAGCCGAGAATGATACAATACCTCCTTCTCGATTGATAGAGCTGCTTACGAAGTTTGTAATTTCACTTGTTGAGAAGCGCGGACTTGATGTGGGGTTGAAATTGTGGGATCAAGGAACTGAAGTTCTTGGCATCTGTCGAACATTGATGAGTCACCATAAGAGCTCTAGATTATTTCTCGGACTCTCTCGCCTTCTTTCCCTCACATGTCTCTATTTCCCTGATCTGGAGGTCCGAGACAATGCTAGGTATGACCATGACACCCACGTAAACGAATCTTTCTAATATTTATGAATTGTGATGACGTTAACTCTACCTCATAAATTGGTACATTGTAGGATATATCTGAGGATGCTGGTCTGTATACCAGGACAGAGAATTAAGAACATTTTGAAGCCGGCAGATGCTGTCACTCCATCAACCCATTCTTCTACATTTTTTAGTGTTCAAAGTCCTCGTTTTCGTCATGATCCTAGTAAATCTCGGAACCTTTCATCCTATATTCATCTTGAACGGGTTACGCCCCTACTCGTGAAACAGTCATGGTCATTGTCTCTACCATCTCTAAGTGTTGGAACTGATGGATATAGCATTATAGAAAACAAAATCCAGGTAGATGAAGTTGAGCCGGATGGCAGTCAAGAACTTCAGATTTTGCCAGAAGCTCGAAGAATTGAATCAGGAAAACCTACGTTAAGGGTAATGGACTCAAAGATTGCAGAGATTCTAGAAAGATTAAGAAGATATTTCTCTGTGATTCCTGATTTCAAACACATGCCAGGAATTAAGGTTAGAATAACGTGTACTTTGAGATTGGATGCTGAACCATATAGCAGTATATGGGGAAGTGAAACTCAGAAAATCGATTTAGAGAAAGTCGACTCACCTCCTGCGATTTTCGCGACGGTGCTCAAATTCTCATCTTCAGCCCCTTATGGCTCTATTCCCTCATGTCGCATACCTTTCCTTCTCGGTGAGCCTCATTGGAACAGCAATGTACCCAATGAAGAAGTTTCTTTAGACATTGTCGTGGTAGAAAACACACTGAAAGAGGAGGAAAAAGATGGCTTGAGAGGAGCACCTGTAACAGTGGAACTGGAACCTAGAGAACCTACACCAGGTTTGGTCGAGGTTTCAATGGAAGCAAATGCAGAGAATGGTCAGATGATTCAGGGAAAACTCGAGAGTGTCCCTGTGGGGATTGAAGACATGTTCCTAAAAGCTCTTGCTCCACCGGACGAACCTGAAGATACAATACCGAGCTACTACTCAGATCTATTCAATGCTTTGTGGGAAGTGTGTGGTTCTTCGTCCAGCACTGCACACGAAACATTTGCACTAAAAGGTGGCAAAATGGCTGCAGCAGTCAGCGGGACTCGGTCAGTAAAACTGCTTGAAGTCCCTGCGGAAACTGTAATACAGGCCACTGAGCTTCGTTTAGCGCCCTTTGTGGTGGCTATCAGTGGAGAACAGCTTGTAAACATTGTAAGAGACGGAGGAATTATTGAGAACATTGTGTGGAAGGAAGAGGAAGAAGAACAAGGGGATCACACAAATGCGGACCAGCCTTCTTCATCCTCGGTGGGATTAAACCGAGGCCCTCTTCGTCTGACATACATTGGATATGGAGATGACCAAGAGGTTCCGATGACGAGAAGTAGGGGGAAAATGGGAACGATAAAGATGCTGATGTTTCTGCCGCCAAGATATCATCTAATGTTTGAAATGGAAGTTGGGCAAGGATCGACATTGGTGCATATAAGAACAGATTATTGGCCTTGCTTAGCTTATGTTGATGATTACTTAGAAGCTTTGTTTTTGTAATAATAGCAGAGACTTTCACTATTTTCTTCTTATTCTTTGGGCCCAACCTACATGTAAAGTTTTACCCAAACGAACAAACACAAATTCTGTTTTTTGAGAAGTTTATTTTTATTGGGATAAAGTAGGAACTAGTGCAAGTGAGATGGTTCTAAAGTTAATCTGTATCTTTGGAAGGCCATAAATGACAAAGTTCTAAAACTGTTGTTTAACTAAATAGAAGAAGAAAAGAAAAAAAACTATTATCATAAAAAAAAAGCTAGTAGGTTAATGTTTAGTCTTCATGTACTCGTTTAGTGGTAAACCTTGTTGGTTCGGTCCCTCACACTTCTCTACCCTTTCCTTTGCTCTTCCTCTTCCTCTTATTCTCTCTCCTTTTGGGTACTGCAATTTGGTTGATTTGCACTAAACTTGGAACATACGAGCTAAAACACACAATTGGGCTACGCAATGGTTTACATTCTCCAAGATCCACTTCTTTCAAGTATCTATCTTCTCCAATAATGTAAGCTGTTTTGTAGCATTTTGATTTGTTTGAACTAAAAACCACCGCGAGTTTCTTCTCTTCGTCAATGAAGAAACTGTCAAGCTGAAAATCAAGAAGAGCACCGAGTACTGTCTCAATATCAACTTTTAAGAAGGGTTTCCAAAACACCACATTGGGCTCAATCTTAGTAGTAACCCAAATCTCTATCACATTTTGATCATAGCGTTTAAGTAACACCGCGAGTTTCTCTTCTTTAACACAAGATAGACCTCCGGTATCTCCGAAATCAATATCAAACTGAAACGGTAGATGAAGAAACTTGCCAAATCTCTCTGCCGTAAAATCAAAACAGATTAAGATTTCAGGGGTTTCAACTTCATCTTCATCTTCATCGGAATCTTCCACTAGTATTCTTTCTTTAGTCAAAAAGTAAGTATTTCCATTTACCAATGCGCATATATCATAGTCTATATGCCAGTTGGGATCAGTGACATTAAAAGCACTCCATGAATTAGACTTTACATCGTAAATTTCGTAGTAGCACTGGTAGTCATCACAGAAAACTTTCAATATCTTGTGATTCTTGTTGTTGTCACATCCAAGAGCATACGTATTGTATCCTGTTTTTGTGGTTTTGGTGTTGATCCATCTGGTTTGTCCTAAATACGGGTTCCAAATAATGAGCCTTGATGACTTCTCCCTTGTTACACATAACAATAAGCCGGCGCAGTAAAAGACTTGAGATGTTTCGACTTGATACATTGATATACTAACAAAGTCTTCGTTGAGGATTCCGTGAAGATTGAACCTCATTGAGCAAAGCCTATAATCCAACATCATGAACCCTAGAAACTGCTGTTTTGGTTCTCCTATACATAGAATCCGTTCTTTGGATAAAGCGTTCCATCCTTTGCAGGTGGATCTCACTGCTCCTAGAGAAGTTATCGGAACCCTAGACAGTATCTCCTCTACCAAATCCTGCGTAAGATCACTCATCATCGTCATTGTTTTCAAATAAGAAAATTAGGGTTTCTAGCTTTCACGCCTGCCACTCTTATATATGCGTAGCGTAACTCATCTTTGCCAAAACTTTTTTTCTTTTTTTTTCTTTTATAACCTTCAAAGAGATAAATATGTAAGCCTTGCAAAATGTTAAATCGACAAAAAAAAAGAAAATGGAAATCGTTTCCAATAGGCACATATAATTTATATTTTTCTTTATTGTCTTCTTTAATAGAAGAATGAAGTGAAGGAACTGACTTTTCATACAAAATTTGACACAAAACAGATAATGTATGAAACGGAAACGTGTGATATGCAAAATACTTGAATAAAATGGATAAATACTAAACCTAGAAGAAGAACAAGGCGATCAAGCAAATGCATGATCAATCAATCTACTTCACCCTCGGCAGGGAAAACAAGATTAAACCGAGGCGCTCTTTGTGATCAACTGATCATGACATACATACAGGCCCGACTCAATATTTTATTGGGCCCTGTGCTACAAACAAAAATGGCCCTTAAATCTAAACAAAATAATCTTATGTGACATGTGTTTACTGTATTTTTATTTTAAACTTATTATCTTTTATTTTGGTGGCTGTTTTCTTTGTAGTTTTTCCCTAAACAAAAAAAAATCTGCAAACTAGAAGACTTAAAATTAAGAAAAAAAAATGAGGACCATGTGCACTAGCACCTCTGGCACTCCCCTAGAGCCGGGTATGATGTTGATGTTTCTGCCGCCAAAATGTCATCTGCTGTTTGAAATGGAAGATGTTGAAGTATCGACATTGGTGCAGCATATATAAGTAACAGATCATGGCCTTGCTTAGCTTATGTTATGTTGATGTCTTGATGATTACTTAGAAGCTTTGCTTTTGCAATAGGAGTAACTGTTTACTGCCATTTCTTATTCTTTTGTCCCGCACCTACTTACAAAAACTAACAACTACAAAAAGTCTCAGGATGTTGTTTTGTATCATATATATGTTATTTTTTCAATAAATGAAATCAGAGATACACCATTTGTTTCAAAATCTGTTAATTTTTCCGGTGAAATATGAGATAAAGAGCAAAGAAGTATTCTAGTAAAGTTTCTGACAGATAAAAATGTCTTTTTAAACTAAAAGAGATAAGCTATCATCGTATTAGCGATTAATTAATAGTAAGTGTACTTCTTGTTTCTTTTTCATTGGTGTTAGACCTTGTTGTTTGTTGGTTCCCTTCCTCTTCTTCTCTTTTCTTTTGCTCATCCACTTCCTGTTCCTCTCTCTTTTATCGCGTCTTGCAATTGGGTCATCAATTTGCACTAAACTTGGAACATAACAGCTAAATACCATAAGTTCGGTATAACTATCTGCTTTATTATTTCCAAGATTCACTGTTTATTAAGTATCCATCACCTCCAATGATGTAAGCATTAGCTGTTTTGCAGCGTTTAGATTCGGCTAAATCAAAAACCACGGCGAGTTTCTTCTCTTCGTCAATGAAGAAACAGCTATCTTCATGTAACTCAAAATCAAGACCAAAACTAGTTTCAACTGTAGTAGCCTTGTTTGACTGTCATTTATAATGACTCTTCTTGACTTCTCTAATCCAAAACATGACACAGAAATGCATATCGATCTACTTCATCCTCGGCGGGGGCTCTCTTCGAATACATTAGATATGGAGATGATCAAGAGGTTCTGATATGACGAAAATCAGAGGGAAAATGAGAAAAATAAAGAGTATTGCAAAAATGGAAGTTGGTGAAGGATCCACATTGGTGCATACAGATCATTTGCTAGCTTAGCTTATATGAGCTTTATTTATGCAGTATAAGAGACTTTTACTGGTTTTTCATATAATTTTTGCTCACCTACATTAAGTTACCTAAACGAACAAACACAAATTGTTTTGTTTGGAGAAATATATTCTTATTTGTATGAAGAAGAAATTAATGCAAGTGGACAAGAACTTTATTCGTGCCTCAATGAAATGAGTCTAAAGATATTTTGCATCTACTACATCATTTTGTATCATAGTTAATTAATTGATGTATTCTAGGTTAGATCTTCAACTATGTATTTGTTTTTTTTCTTAATAAATGAATTTAGACAAAACAAGTTAGTATTAAAATATGTTAACTATGCCGGTAATTGAAGATAAAAAGAGCAAAGAACTAAGTTTAAGATCAAACTGTCTTGTCTGTTCAACCAAACAGAAACGAAATAATTTGACTAGTCTTGTCCAAAGGACATTGCAAAAACAAAGAACAAAAACGAATGAAGAAAAGGAAGAAGGTATTTCTGTTAATAAAGTTTTATTACCTTTTGCTCTTCCTCTTCCTCTTCTTACGTTGCCTTTTTGTGTCCACCATTTTGATTGATTTGCACTTATCTTCCTCTTCCTCTTCAATTTGGTTGATCTTCTCTAAACTTGGAACATAAGAGCTAGAACACACAAGTGCGCTCCGATACACGTCTTTTCGGACCTCCACAGCTTCTCCAAGAACCTCTTTTTTCAAGTATCCCTTCTCTCCAATAATGTAAGCTGTGTGGTAACAACGTGTCTTGTTATTCCTTTTACCACGTTTTTTATCTAGATTAAAAACCACCGCGAGTTTCTTCTCTTCGTCAATGAAAAAACTGCCAGCTTCATCTTTACATTGTTGAAAGCCAAACCTAACGAGTGGTTTCATATCAACTTTAAACAAGTTGCTCCACAACACCTCATTGGACTCAATCTTAGTGGTTACCCATATGGCCATCTCGCCTGTATCCCAGCGCTGATATAGAGCCGCTAGTTTTTCATTTCCAACACAAGAAAGTGTTCCAACGTATTTCCTATGATACTTAAACGGCATAGCAATAAAATTTTCAAACTTCTCCGTTGTGAAGTTAAAACAAAGCAAGAAAACACGATACTTATCTTTTGCTCTTTGCTCTTGAGTCAAGAAGTACGTATTTCCATTTAAGGATACGCCGCGGTTATAAGAATCTATATCCCAGCCTGGAAGGTGATCTTCTTCCCCCCATGATTCTGTCTTGAAATTGTAAACTTCGTAGTAGTAATAACACTCATCGTACAACCTCAAGATCTTGTGGTTCTTGTCCTTGTCGTAACCGAGAGCAAACATGTCTGATTCGTCGTGAGGTTCTCTTGCTTCGATCCACTTGGTTTGACCCAAATACGGATTCCAAACCACAACACTAGAGTTGTCACTTGGAACGCACAACACTAAACCATCGCATTGAAACACTTTAGAGATGTCGATTTGATTAACTATATCACCTACCTCCCTGATAGATGGACGATCAAAGCCTTCACCGTCTCCTTTTAGAATTCCATTGAGATGGAATATCATTGATAAAAACCTATGATCCATCACCATGAACCCTAGAAACTGATCCTTCGCTTCCGCTTTATACAACAGCCGACCTTTGGATAAGGCGTTCCATTGTTTGTGAGTGGATCTCACGGCTCCAAGAGAAGTTATCGGAGCCTTAGAGAGTATCTCCTCTACCAAATCCTTCGAAAGATCAGAGATCATAGTCATTGTTGTCAAATGGAGAATTAGGGTTTTGGTTTTTTTATTGGTGAGAGGATTTGTTTTTTTTTTTTAACTTCCACGCTTGCCCACTCTTTATATTAGCGTCTACTAGATAAGTGTGCGTCTAATAACTTTCACAACGATACCCTAAATATGTCCACTACTCACACTCTTAGGGAAGCTCATATCATTAAATTATTCAAATCCCTTAAATTACTTCTGTAATCACATTAACTTCCACGCTTGCCCAATACTCCCACTCTATATATGCGTCTACTAAATAAGTGTGTGTTTTTCCCTAACAACTTGCATAACGCGCGATACCCTAAATATGTCAAGGATACTCATATCATCTATCGTTATTCAAATCCCTTAATTTAATCCTATATACTCAATCACATTTACTTCTGTAACCACACCTATGTCTTCTCTTTTGTATAAACTTAAGTACTCTAATTTATTTGATATACAAATTTATATCTTTACAAAATATGCGATTTCTGTCTGATCCTCTCGCAAAATGGCATTGCAGAAGAAAATTAAATTAAAAACTAATAAAATGGAAATTCAAGTAAAAACAAGGTATTTTCATACAATTAGTTGTTTGGCACATCTAAGGCTCCTATGATTATGATTGGTGAAAGTCTTGGTGCATGAACTGAAATTCATATTTTTCATGGTCTAATCTTTGTTTATAGGTTCCTTTAAAAGACATATTAAGCATGTCCTAAAATCAAGACTGTTTTAACGTTTGTTTGTTAATGGCTTCGCAAAATCTAGGACGAGAAACCCTGAGTTTGTGTTGTTCATTAACCTCCAAGGAAAATGAACTGAAACTAAATTAATTAACTTCCGTTGATCCATAAATATGAGCATGTTGTAGTCGTATCCAAGATCACACTTGTCTGGTCTGTCAGTTTCTACTTTCTAGGTTTGATTCACATGGCTATTCCCATATGCAGGTTCCAAACCACAAGCCACGTGTTGTCCGTTGTGACACATAACAATAAGCCATCTTAACGAAAGACTTTAGATATATCAACTTGATTGAATACACATTTACATATAAAAAAAGTGGAATCTTTTTGTTACTAAATTAGTAAAATGCAAAATTCCGTATCGTATTGGAAAGCAATTTGCTCTGTAGGAAGCACATCAACAAGAGTAACACAGTTGTTTTTTCTTTTCTAACATTTTGTTCTGTACAAAACCTCTAATACTTAGGAGGCTAATATAGTTTACAATAATAGTCTTCCACTACTTTCTTTTTCTAACCAAACGATTTAAATTTATGCAGAATCTCAAAACCCCAAACCACATTATCTTTTCTTTTCTCTCTAGCTCTAGAGATACAGAATAAGAAGAAAAGAAAAGGGTTAAATATGATTACATTCTACAAGCTATTGCTCTCAACCGGTTGAGCCTGTAGGCCTCCTCCTCTGTCATCGTTCACCATCTTTTTTAGGGATCGGTATTGCAGCCGTACATTGTCTCCGCTTTCGACAATCTTTAATAGATACCTTTTATTGAAAAATATATGAGAATGGATTAGTTTGAGAATTGAACTCAACAACTCGCTTCACCTATCACGTATAGTTTTGTTTTCAGCTCTTATATATCATAGAGTAATACTTACCAGCCATTGAGACACTGAGATGTCACGATTGCTTCTTTTCCAACAAACTTTTCTGGAGTTCGCCGGTTTCCCTGCAATTGGAAATGTGTTCCATAACAAGCTAGAACCAAATTTTATCTGCTGGAAAAAATGCATCAGAACCAAAATGAAATGTAATGGCCTACCTTGATAAGAACTTTCTCATTTACAGCAAATGGATAATGCACCACTCGATGCATACCATCATCCGTAGCTGGATCTCCATTTTCCTGTAGAGAATTTGGGATCAAGTTGTAACTTGTATCAGATCTTCATCAACAACATAAGCTTAAGCTAACCAGAAAACAGATGATGATGCAGGCTGATAAGTTTGGAGATGGTAACTATGTAATCGGAAACCACCCACAAAAGCAATATGTAGAGCAGAGTCAGATCATCTCACCACATCCATTTGATCACTCATTTCTTTTCTACGCCTTCTCATGGCTGCGTTGTGGAAAAGTCGTTTATCATCCTGTTGCTTGATAGCTGAAGCGGCAGCTCTAAGTGCTATGTGTTCGACATTAGCAAAGAAATATGATTACTCGGTTAGGACTGTTTGTCAATGTGAAACCCGAAAAGACTATCGTGGATCAAATTATTTATTGAGGAGCACAGATAAGAAGATAATGAACTTTATCGGAATTACCATGGTTAGGAACCAGAGACCCAGACTCGATCTCTGTATTGCAGAGCGTACATCTAGACTGTGCATAAGATCATTGTGGTTACTAAATATTCTTGGGTATATAGGAAGAACCATCACATGAGACTAGCATATTAATAGAATCGAAGTAAACTAGTACCAACCATTTCAAGGACTCTTCTAAGCATAAGGCCACCAAATGAATGTCCACAAGAGACAACCATTGCATCTTCAAGAAAAGCACCACTAACATCAAAAGTTTGCAACAGACAAATTAGAACGTTTTTTTCACTGCACTGCCTTCGCAAAATTACAGCAACAGAATAAAAAGGTGGAAAACAATTGAACATATTATACAGCTCATGGAGCTAGTAACAAAATATGACTAAATAATGTCTTCAGTGTATGTCTACTATCTGGCACGGATGATTAGCTTTGGACCACTTGCTAAATCAGAATAGAAAACTACTTGAGGAGAAGTTTAGAAAAAGGGCTTGCCAGCACTCAAGAAAACCTAGCTAGGGTACTTTTTACGTGATCAGATTTAGCAATTCATCCAACTAACCATACTAAGAGAGGAGATTTATTCGTCATAGATAATATTATACACTAAGGAAAAAAATGGTACTCACGAAATTGGATCCGAGAGAACACTTCTTAAGGAAGGCTCTTTGCAAACATCATCCCGTGGAACCTGACATCAACAATTCATAAGACCTCGTGCTCTGAGCAGTTAACATCAAACAGAGAAACTTATATCATTATAGTATTGAGGTAGTGCCAATCATAAAACAGATCCAAAATAGTGAGATCCTCAAAAAGAGTAATATAAGTAGCACGTCCACTTATTAAAATCTCGATTGAGAGTATCTAAAAGAAAAAAATGCATGATCTGAAAGAATAGGAAAGACATATGACTTTTAAAACTCGTTCCTCAATACAATTTCTGCTGCAAATGTCAAGTAAAAAGGCAGATTTGGGTACTACAGATATCAATGTTTTATACGTTTAAATGTAATTCTACAATCTAGACAGCTAGTTTTACTACTGTAATAAAGGGTGAGCTTACATTGGTTTTCACAGGCGGATTAACTAGAGTGTCATTCTCGGCTAAGAGGTTATCCATAAACTGACTAACAGATACTGGCACATAGCTTTGAGGAATTACATGGCCGGCTGCTTCTATTGGGGAACAATCTAATATAGCATTACTTTTCGGCATAAGCCTAAAAGCTAATGATGCCCTGCAAGTGGAAAGAGTTAAAGTTTTAATCAAATATGTATGCATACATTCATGTCATAAGGTTTGTTAAGGAAAAGCTGTCATTAAGTTGTTGAGGAAAAGCTTATTTCGTCTTAAAAACATACCTTCCTCGAGTGTCAGTGGCAGACAAATGATCGGTAGTAGTTCTGTAAGAGGCAGCTGGACGGAGACCTGCAGTAGCATGACTAAGCGCTTTGCCGGTAATCAGTAAGAGATCACCCACCCCACATCCATTATCTGCTGTGTACCAACGACCATTTGGGTCACATACCTAAGGAAAGAAGAACTTTCAGAAGGAACAAAAAAATAAAAGCCAAATGTACTAAATGGAATAGTGTAATGAATCAAGCAAAATGGAAACTCAGGATTATGGCTGATCATGTCTAACTCATAGATAGTATTCTTACACAACTATTTCGTCCCTCGAAAGGATAAAATATGACACGTTTTCCCATCAAGTTTCTTAGCTAAAATAAAAGCATATATGTAACCTTCTACACACAAAAAGTTCAATAGAGGTTACCTGAATGCCAGTGCCATCTGAGCAGAACAGTGTCAACAAACCCTTCTCAACTTCAATCTTAGCAGATAGGTTCCCACCTCCAGAAGCATGTTTTCCATTTTGTATCGATGCATGAGCATAGGAAGCCAGTAGCACCGAGGAGGAAACCTCGTTCGGAGCTAGTGGAAAGTCATCAAGCATATGGTTAAAAACACTGCAAAAAAAGGAGATACGCTCATTGTATAAGTTAATAAAAGTAAAGAGACACAACAAGTATTAGTAAAAACAGAGAATAAGCATCATAACCATCCTACTCGCTTCTTAAACGTAGATGCCTTGCTATTGCAGATAAAGCAGCTCGTGCTACTTTACCCAAACACCTGAAAATCTCAGCCATGCATGGAGGTGAAGAATCTAAATCTTCAACAGACCTGTTCACAAGACAAAAATCACTCACTACACATCGTATAGATCAAGAACTGCTATAGTAACTAAAATCAAACCAATTTCTCAAATTCAAAAACGCAAAACCAATTCTTTCTACAAAAACCAAAACCAGAGAACAAAAATGTCGCAAAAGAGCTAACCTTCCGGCTCTATACATAGAGAGGCCACGATTGCCTTTACCAGAAACAGTAAGGCTTCTAGTTCTAAAATACAAACGAGCAGCTTCAAGGCCACATCGCATCAGTGCAGTGTCTTCACTCCCTATCTCGATCACAGACGCATTATACCTCATCAAAGACACAGACAAAGCCTCCACAGCTTTTGCATACACCGGAGAAGGAGCTCCTTCATAAGGCAAAATTTCAGATAATCGAACCCTAGCGAGAGGAGTCCCAGACATCATCAAAATAGGATCACCGGAAGGGTAAGCAGCAGAAATCGGCGAAACTGGAATCGCGTGAGATAAAGGAGACTTGGTTAAACCAGTAGGTACATCAGAAGCAATTGAAACGGCGGCGTTATAGTTTGAAGGCGTAATCGGAGACGAGCCCTGCCGGTGCATCGCCACTCCAATCAACCATATGTCTCTAGAGTTTTCCGATTCTGATTCAGTTGCCGGCGTCGGAAAAATGGATTGGAATAGTAACGTGTCTCGTTGAAGTCGTTGAGATCGTTGTTACAGAGAGGAATTGTGATTTTACTACTGTACGGAAACCTGACTGGTTTGAATTGGGTAGACGATGAGTAGTTAGGTTACAAATTGTAACCACGAAACGCCGTATAAGGGTATATCGCCGTCAATATAGTGGAGAATTGTGCCGGAAACGTTGGATTCGCCGGAGAATTGTAATTGTGAAAATTTCTAATGTAGTAGACTCTGGTTTTGAGTTTGTGTTAAAGGCTTTGTAATTTTACCTTTTTGGTCAAACTACCTACATATTCGAATTGGAAATGATTCACTAATTAATTTGATGTATTCTGGTAATAAATTATTACTTGGTGGCAAAATAATAATAATTTTACTTTTAGTTAATTTACATTTTTTTAAAAATTTACTACAGAACGCAATTAAATAAAACATGCGATGTAGCCAGGAAAATTGTCACTACACATAATTGTATGTATTGTAAGAAATTAAATTTAATTAATTGGTCAAAACTTAATTGAAAGATTAAATTTGAAAAATTGTGATGTAAGTTGCGATTATAAAACGTTATCTTAATACAAATCTTTTTAGTTTAGTAGCATTAATGTGTGGGCAATAATATAATCAATACTTAATGTAGTATATATTGACTAAAAAAGGGGATATAGGGGTGATGATGAATGAGGAATTGAGGATGTATGGGGGATGGTAAAGATGATGAGGATGTTTTACTTGTTAGTGGTTGTGGTGATGAGAAGAGAGGGATGCTTTTGAATTTTCATGATGAAGTTAAGAAGCATACGTTGATGATGTGAGTCATGATGTGTATCGTGATGTGACAACATCATCAATAATAGTAATTATGATAATGATGATATGATCTTTTTCTTATTTTATGAGAAAAGAAAAATAACCTCAAATTAATGATGATGTAGGACGTGGAGGTGGATGAGTGTGATGATAATGATGATGAAGATGAGCATTATCATTATGTGTTGTATAAAAAAGTATCACGATGCTCCAACATGATGTTGGTTTAAGTTTCCAACTAAAAAATATGTATTTTAAGGTGCTCTTATAATATTGGAGCAGGACTTGCTCAACTAGAAACCGGAAACTATAACTTATTTGATTATCATATGTCTAATAAAAATCATATAACTTGAAACAAAACTAAGTAAACAAACCCATGAAATTAATCAAGGAATGGTCCCAAAGCTACTTTTGTTTTGGGGGCAAAGCCAACTCAAAGGTCCCCAAACTGACATGAATGCCAAAACTAATACTTTTACAGATCACAAAGAGAGGAAGATTCACAAAGATGATTGAATTTCAACACATGGAGATATTTTACACAGAGAGTTCAAGTAAAGATTTGTGTCTACTTAATACACACATGTACATATATACTACCTGATTTGGACATCAAATATAGCAAAAACCTCGGTTTCTGCAGGCAACCATCACTGAAGAGCCTTCAAAATGAATTGATGACGATAAACGTAGAGACAAAACCTTTTGATTTCTTGGTTTAGCAGCTGCAAACCGGTCGATTTTTACTTGTAAATCCATTCATTTGCTCTTCCCCCTGTCGAATCCATGTCTATGAAAATGCTGACAGCCTGCATGAAGAGGAGAAACCATCCATGTCGATTTTTAAACTAGAAAAAACGATGTTAAAGTATCAAAGTGGTCTCTAATCGACCTAGGTGATCTAGCTAATATATGTCTGAATTTTAAGGTTACTGTTTTAGGTTGATCTCACCTTCCCTATCCGAGGTCGCTCCTTCGACTTTGCTAGGCTGCTACGGATATGTGAGACTGCTCCCCAGCATTTCAACATGTTGGCTACATCGTCAAGTCTAAGTATATATTCTTCTTCGGTTAGAGGAAAAGACCTCTAGGCGTTGAAGAAGAAGCAAGAAATATATAAAGGTGAATTAGCTTACAAGGATTGACTTGCAAAAGCAAGAACTATACCAACAAAATATGGATATACACTTCATCTTTCTATGTGGCAAAGATTCTCATACCAAATCTGAATGATATGGAAAACGAAGATCATAATTATCTAAAGTCCAAACAAGTACACTAAAATCAATTGAACTATCATATCATTAGGCTTCTGTGATCAAGTATACAGCAAAGGATTCTCTTACCTGTTCTCTGTACTTCCACATGACATTCATTGCAAGAAGATTCTTCCCCATGAACTCCTACATTAATCACATCTAAGAACTATGATTTATATTTTTAGCTTCTAAAGCGACAAATCTTTCCACATTGATAAAATAAAGCTCACACCAAAAATCTCAAAATGAAAAGGAAAATGATCAACTGAATTTCGTAAAAGCTGATTCTGTATTCATGCAATGAAATGAAGATGATTGGAGGTCTTAACTTCTTTCTACGATACAGAATCACAAACACACTTGAATACAGAAGGGCATACCTTCTTGATGAGTTGAACATCATAAGATTTTCCATACTTCTGTCTGATGAGGGTTGCAAGATCTAAGCCGTTAAATGCAGAATCATCTGACCCAACCATTCTTTCAAGATTAGCCCGATTCATATCATTCGCTTGCTAAAGAAAAAGAAAAAAAAAGTAATTCTAAATGATTAGATGATATCAAGCAACCAATAAATTTAAACAAAACGCTTGTTTACTTGCTGTGTCACTAAGCCATGACAGAGATGGACAAACATTTAGACATCAAAAGGACTCAAGAAATCAAATTAGTTACGCACTTTTTCCAGGATCAAGCAGGAGTAGATCAACATTCTAAGTAATCTCACGAACTAGAGAGTTTGAGGCTTTCATGTACAACAAGGATTAAAACCACATTGACTGTTTAATATAATTCTAGTGTATAAAGCACAGGGAAACCAAGTCTCAGTTCTTAAAGGTCAAGTCATGACTTCACCTTAGAGGACAGCAAAAAATGGCCGGAGTTTACAAAGCTTATAGATTTCTCATACATACCCTTTTAGTTTTATCATCGAGTGATTCCTTTTCCTCGTCATCCGAATTATCTAGATTCCCCTCATCATCCACAATACTGCAAATTCTTGAAAACTTTCTCCTATCAGTTTTCCCATAAGTAGTCTTCAAGCAGAGGCTATGAGAGAAAGCCAGTCGTCCAGAGAAACACGGACCGCAATATCTCGAACAAGAAACCTTAGATATTGTTCCTATACCGCTACGTTCGTGTATAACAGATTGTTGACAGTGATGATGACTTGATACAATGCTCATCATATCCTGTAAACCAGTGAAATTCCAAACCATGAAGCAATTTGCAGAATCTAATAGAGGATGAATCTAATCCTCAAACCAACAGTGAACACAGTGATACAGAATCTAAGTAGAGAACCAAAGCAAAAGTTCCTGATAAAGTGATTTCACAGACAATTGCGTAGTAATTGTTAAGAATATGAATCTCGTAGCATCATAATCAATCTCACTCCTTTTATATTCTAAGAGATTCATCCAGAAATCGCTGTTCTGCTAACTAAGCAGCAATTATCTGAGGATTCATCGAGAAGCGACTAAACATGAACAAGTGAGGGAGATAACCAGTGAAGCAGAGACTCAATTTAAGAATTTAGCAAGAAGTAGAGGGAGAGCGTAATCTTACCGCCGGAAGAGGTGGGGAAGTGCACGGCGACGATGCGGAGGAGGAGATTAATAGATGGGGGACAAAGAGATATCACACATATCAGTGAATGAACGGTGAAGGAGGAAACAAAAATAAAACTCTTAAAACTTTGCGTATAGTTTTCATTTTCGCTATATCAATGATATCATAAGATTTGCTAAAAATTATAGTAGAACAAAAAAAAAAGATAGCATGCACAAAAACGTCTTAAATTAAAATACATGACTTATAAAAAGACAAAAAAAAACACATATTTATCCAAATTAGTTTAGATAAATATGATATTTAATTTTAAAATTGCTATGATATAAAAAAAATATATAAATTTGGATTAAATAGTCAACAATTATGATGAATTAATTTTCGAGATAAAAGTAAATAATTAAATATTGGATAGGTTATCAGAATAAACAAAAGTAAGCCAAAGTTTTTTTCCATTAAAGTCAAGGTTTTGTAACTTGCACGCTTCAGCGAAGAAACGGTGGCGTCTCGGCCCTTCCACACATTGACACATAATATCTACTTGGTCTTTTGCTCGTCTCATTATCTGAATTTTTTTCTTGCAGCATCGACACATGAGATTTCAAGCTAAACCATCTTACATATCTTTTTGTTTTTGTTTTAATTAAATAAAATACCAAATTGATTCGACATTCCAATATGTAAACCAACATACCTGAATACCCAAAACTCTTTTGACTCAAAATCGAAGTTTTCTTTCATTTTTCTCAACAAGCAGAACTTATTTAAATCTCATACGTTTATAAGATATAAACTGCCTTGATTAATAATATAGATCTACTATATCTTGTTAGCTTGTGAAAGAAATATTTGGATGCACAAAGATTAAGGTCTTGAATGGTTGTTGAAGCCATTCCAAATCTGACCAAAGTTAGACCAATCTTTTTTTCTTCTACCATTTAAACTGATCTACACAGGACGAATACAATGTAGATGAGTACACAAATCACAAAGAACAACTATTACATACCAAAATATCACTATCTATATTTTAATTTCTTTTACTTTAAAATTAAAACGTACTCCAATATAGAGTTTAGCATACCATAATATCGGTATGGTTGGTGTAGTATATACCACATAACCATTCAAAGTCTATATAAATTTTCGGTTATGTAGGGGTTTTAAATAGGCCGATAGTGAAAAGCATCGATCAAAAATGAATATACTCCTAATCATGATTTTTGGATTAACACATACTACCTAGTGATGACTTTTGGATTAACACATACTACCTATTGACATTATAAACGGAAAGGTGGAGGTGTAAATGATAATAAATATATATTAGTCGGTGAGTTTAGAAAGAAACAAAAATTAAAGGGGTGTGATTTCGAAGAAAATGTTGCATAGTTTTCAAAATTTGAAAATCTCAGCTAAAGAGAGAAAGAGAAGCACCATTTTTCTTTCTCGTCGTGTCATCGTTTTCTCAGATTCCTGAATAATCATTCCCTTCCGATTCCAAAATCCCCAAACCTCATCCACTCCTCCATCTCCCGGATTCGGATTCCCAGAATCATGCCCATGGAGAACGACAATGGCCCACACGTTGGCAACGTCGTCGTCACCGCTGAGCAAGCGACCAAGATTAACGAGACTGATGGACGGTTGCCGGAGAATCGGCAGACCGGTGTTGTCTCTGACACCGGAAGTGGTAGCGAGAGAGGAGAGCAAGGGGTTGGAGAGTCGGCAGTTGCTGTGGCGGTGCCGGTGGAGGAGAGCGGATCGATTTCGGTGGGAGAGCTACCTGCTCCCCGATCTTCCTCTGCTAGAGTTCCGTTTACTAATCTAAGCCAAATTGATGCGGATCTTGCTCTTGCTCGCACACTCCAAGAACAGGTGCGTCTTTCTTTCTCATCTCTCTATTTCGGATTTCTCCGTTTTTAGGTTATTCCATGCTTGTTAGGGCTTTGTTAGTGCTACTTCTCCGGCATAGGCGAAAATCTTAGGGCTTTCTTTCTAATTGCATTTGCAATGTTATTATGTAGGATTGTCTATTGAAAAATTGTTGTTTTGTATGTGTGCGTGTATGTTTCGGGTTTCAGGAGCGGGCGTATATGATGTTGACCATGAATAGTGAAATCAGTGACTATGGGAGCTGGGAAACTGGAAGCTATGTATACGATGAGGATGAGTTTGATGACCCCGAGAATGAGGATGAGGATGATGATGAAGATGAATATGAAACAGATGATGATCCTCAGGAAGATGGGCTTGATGTCAATGTGCACGCCAATGAAGATGATCAAGAAGATGACGGTAACTCTGACATTGAAGAAGTTGCTTATACAGATGATGAGGCCTATGCTAGAGCTCTTCAAGAAGCTGAAGAAAGGGATATGGCTGCTAGATTGTCTGCCTTATCTGGGTTAGCAAACCGTGAGTACACACTTATAGCTATCATTCAAGTTCTCTTTGAGGGGCGTTCTAAAATAAATTTTGGATTATGCTAACTGTTATTGGTTGCAGGGGTGGTTGAAGATCTAGAGGATGAGAGTCATACTTCTCAGGTAGGCTCCTTACACTACAGAAAAATCCTTTAATTATCTTGAGCTGTAAACCTTTTTCAGTTTTTCTGCTTGAGAATATGAAAGTTTGAACCTTTTTTCCCCCAGTTTGGGAGTTTGTTTAGTCATATAGTGGCCAAAGGACAAAGTCGTGACATTGAACCCGCCATTGTCTAGTTATACATCTTACATGGCTCCATCTACCTACTATCCTTCTGTTGTGGCATTAGTTTGTTTCGTTTTCGTGATAGTTTAGTCCATGGTGTTAACCATTTTAGACCGGAGACCCAGTTAGATTATCCTCCCTGTGTATGGGGTAGTTATTGTTTGTAGTTAAGCCAGTCACTGGAATAGTGTGCCATGGCCCATGAATAATTATTATGTAGTCTTACTCAGTCGAAATTGTTTGGTATTTGGTACTAGGCGTACCTAATTATTCTCGGTTTATGCTACTGGAATTTTTCACAACTGTATGTCTGTATGTTTGAAGGTCAAAATGCATTTACCAGAGGGTAATTGAATCAATTTAGCATTAACTGGTCACTGGTATTGGAGATGGTTATGCTCACACCTTGAAGTATGGGCCCTCGCTGTACACACTGAACTTTGTGGAAAAAAATATACTGAAATTTAGAATTGCAGGGTAGAGAATCATAGAAACTTAAGCTTCATTGATGTGATTTGAATCTTCTTCCACTTACGTTCTGTACGATTAATTTTTGCAGGATGCCTGGGATGAGATGGATCCTGATGAGCTTTCATATGAGGTATAAAAACATTTGTGGTATTCTATGCTTTTTGGATTCTCGGTCTCTCTCATGATTTTGTGAATGATTTGTAGTTTAATGCGAATTAGATTGTTAAACTTGTTAGAATCTAGTGTTAAGATCCGTCATGCATTTCAATTTTCAATATGCAAAATTCAGATAACACATTTACTGGCTTATAACTAGACTCTAACGTTTGCAGGAGTTGCTTGCACTTGGCGACATTGTGGGAACCGAAAGTAGAGGATTGTCTGCTGATACAATTGCATCTTTGCCTTCAAAAAGATATAAAGAAGGAGACAATCAGAACGGAACCAATGAGTCGTAAGGCCTTTTTTGTTATCAATTAAGTAAACCATTGACAATTTTGTGCATGTACCTAGATAATTAAGTTTTTCTATGCTTGATGCAGATGTGTTATATGTCGTTTAGACTATGAGGATGACGAAGACCTGATACTGCTCCCATGCAAACATTCTTACCACTCGGAGTGCATAAACAACTGGTTGAAGATAAACAAGGTATGTCTTTTATGAAAAATAAACCTGTAGAGAAGCTAAAGTATATAGTTATTGTAGTCAGCTATGTGGAACCTGATAAACCCAAGCAGGGAGTCTGTTTGTAGTCTGTTTTTATCACTTGACAGATACCGTTTTTGTTAAGGATAGATGTATTCACGTTAGAAAAACCGCCACAGCTCCTGATATTTCCATAAAAATTATCTGTTTATGAGAGGGAACTTTATGGTCAGTACAGACTATCTCATGGTTGTTGAGTTTATGGATTGCATTTATGCGTTTCCCGATTGTGTTCATCAGCATCTTCAAAAACTGAGGGGTTTTGTTGCTAATAAGCAGAAATTTGAACTTGTTAATTCATTAGGAAGAGTATCTAGAGTATGGTGAATCATCTCATCAGCTTCCATCACAATTAGGAAGAAGAACTTTTGTCAACATTCATGTATGAACGAGCTTTTGGAATTCCATTAACAAGCCAAAACTGACACAATCTTTTGCAGGTTTGCCCCGTATGCAGTGCAGAAGTTTCAACTTCGACCTCTGGACAAAGCTGATGAGGCAAAGGAAGAAAGATTCAGAAAGAATCATAAGCTAAGAACTTCAAAACCTTAGCTGCCTGTTTGTACACTTCTTATAAACAAAATAACATCATCAGATTTCCTTGGATCCTTTAAAAAATCTCAAAGATTGGAACATTCTCAAGCGTTTTTAGTTTTTGCATTCATCTGCTTCCGTATTTGCCGTTGTGGGATATAGTTTATCACATAGTAAGTATCTATTTCATTGATGTTCACGTATGCTACTGTGAAATAGCTAGGATAATCTGGTTTTCGATCTAAGAAAGAACATATAAGCTAGAACTTTGAAATTCCGAGACTCAGAGAAACATCACAAGGGTGGGGGGTTGCATGGTAGCCTTGTAGGTCTGAAACTTTAGAATAGATCGAAACTTGTTTTATTACCTAAGATAAATATGTGGACACAGAAGGTAATATCAAAACTCGTAGCAAAGAAAAGTACAACAAATTTTCATGTTTTCTCTTTGGAACATGACTATGGTATTGGTCGTCTACATGAAAAGTTGGCGAGTGGAGTGGCACCAACGGTCATATGCTGGCTGAAGATTGGGCCACTCGGAGGCCGAGACTGAGAAATCTTGGAGCCAGTTAGTGAGTAAGATTTCTTGGTCCAATGCAGGTAAAGTCGAGATGGCTTTGTCTATGGCTCGTTCCACCTCAACTCTCTCATAACCCGTCAGTACGGGAAACGCAAGCCCGTTCCTTGCGTGACTAAACAGTGGGAGCCAGTTTGCAAGGAGCCTGAATGTCACTTGTCCTGGAACTTGTGTGCTGTCTCTTGCTAACTCTCCAATTAAGAGCGCTGCAAATCATTAAAGTTTGTGAGAAAACCACGGATCATGTCGAGATGCTATGAATTCGTGGGCATAGAAACCGAATATAACAGAAGTTCCTAAACAAAACCAAACTGAATACATATACTTTACCCGAAATCTTAACCATGAGGCCTTGAACCCTGGGAGCAGCCGTGAGAGACAAGGAAGCTAAACCGGAAGCGTAGCTCCACCGCTTAATCCCTTCTGCCACCGCACCATAACGCCTAAGCTTCTCTGTCATCCACAGCAGCTCCTCCGCAAGCTTCTCGACCGCTAGTTCAGCCTCATTTTCTTGGATACCACCCGCTCTCACCACCGCAGACTCTCTCCTCCTAGTCTGCGATAACAAGTTCCCAGTCATGTCTGCTAAGGACCTGACGGTGTTGATACATGCACTTAACCCTCTCACGTAGGAGGCAACGTAGCCGCCCAGAGGGAGGGCGCTGACCACACGCAAAGGCAAACCACCGAAGGGCTCGTCAGCGGTTCGAGAGCGTTTCAAGCAGTCCTGCAATCGCGCAGTAGTGCGCGCAAAGGAGGAAGCTAGGGCCGCTCTGTTGACGTCTAGTAAATCCACGTGGCCGCTCTGAGCGTTGTCTTCCATGATCTTCTCAGCCATTCCCATGGCAAATTGATATTTTCTTGAGGTTACTGGAATCTCGTTCATAAGCGCTAATGCCTAATCGTGAAAACATGTTAAGATATATTATCTCATAGAATCCATATACGCAATAAACTATAGCAAAGTTTATGTGGTAACTAACTATGGTAATTAATTATCTTTTGATTAATTAATCGAGCCTATGGATTAAACTTCCCTCTTTGGTTTTTCATGTATGACGTGGCACCGTGCATGATATCCACGTGGAAATTACAGAGATAAAATGTCCACGTTAGGAACTTCGTGGTGCCAGAAATAGAAAGATCCAACATAATATTATATAATTTTATATAGAAAACATGCTATTTTGATTAAGATCGAGTTATACAAGTCTAAGTACGTCTTAGTTGAACCGCGCAAAGAAGTGAAAATATTGAAATACAGTATCAATGGAAATGTTAATGTTAATGAACTAACTTTTGAATAAAAAGAAATTATATATTACAACTTACGTGACAAAGAGCTCTACCGAGAGAGTTAACAGAAGGCTCATCAACGCCGTCGCAAATCATCATACCCAAATCTGACGACCCTGAATACTTCACCAACGCAGTTGATGACGTGGACGACGACGAGGAAGCCTTAGCCGGGACCAACGCGTTCTCCGCAGCCGTGGTAAGAAGACCCGAAGCGAAACTAAAGGGAGGATAAGAATAAGAATAAGCAGAAGAAGAAGAAGAGATGAGAGGAAGAGGAAGATAGTCCAAGAAAACTCTAAGGATCCAAAGGGTAAGCCACGTCATCATCATAGACATGAACCTGAGGTGGTCCGAAGCCGACCATCGCCTAGAAGGAATCTCTGGTGTAGAGGCGGTGGAAGCGACGGAGACGAGAGAACGAGCGGCCGTGTTGACGGTGGTCATGAAGATGGAGTTGAGGAGACCCGTCGTGGGACGGTTGTTTCTGTATGTGTACTCCAAGTATTGTAGCTCCCTCGACGACGACATTGTTCTCTCTTTTTGTTGTCTCTCTTAACGAAATTAATTAATGTTCGATCGGTCTATGTATGTATATATATATGAAGATAGAGGTTGGTTTGGATATTTCTTCTTTCCAAAGTTTATGATGAGGTGCACCGCCTTTGATCCACGGGTGTGTGTTCTCGTCGTCGTGTAAGCATTTTATGTCTTGTCGGTTAAATCTTTGTCGGGACTCATACGCCGTCGTTCCCTTTCTTTAATTTTTCACATAGGTGAAAGTCTGAAAGAGTACAAATGTAATTGGTGAAAATATGCTAACCAGTTAACCTATCGGAATTTGGTAGAAATTTTCTTCCATTTCACTTTTCACATAGTGTGACATAGGTAAAAGAGGGAAAATAGCATTTGGTCGAAGTATGTCAACCAGTTGAGCTATATATCAGAATTTTGTAATATTCAATCGCTTATCAAAAATATACTGAGATTTAATTTACCTAAGGCAAATATGTTGCAATGTATATATATATGAATCTTTTGATTCAAAGTGGAATGTTATTTAATTTGAAGACCTTTGTATCGCTGGTTTCGGTTAATTTGTTGGTCAGCAGTTCAGTCTTTCAGTTTCCGCTAAAGATTACAAATTTTAGAGGCAAATTATTTGCGATATCGAGATGTGACTGGTTAGGAGAAACTTCGGAAGGTCACACGCTATCTAAACCACTATACCAGGTTGGAAGTCTCCAACTAAAGATGTTTGACAACTTTTTGTCATCGAAAAATGATCAGAAAGCGGTGTTTTTAACTATTCTCCGATAAATATTGGTAAGAATTTGATCTATTATGGTGAGTACATTATCCAGGTTTATATAGATATGGTAAATTATGTTTTGAGTTGGGTCTAGTTAGTGGCAAAGCATAGAGCAACCGATTGCATATAGTTTCCGGTGAATATGATATAACTAACACATGATGGTTATAATGAATAATTATGTCGAATACCATGCGGCGGATCATATGTTTTAGGCTGTATATGCCATACGTGATCTTGGATGACATGTCTTTTTTTCGAGATGATAACATTTATTAGTCGGTCGCTTAATTGATTTCGAGTTTTCTGTTGCCATTTTAAATACACATTTGCGTCAAAAAAAAAAACGAGTTTGCTGTCTCGAAAATAGCACCAATGCCCATTATTTCTTAATTGTATTTTTTCGGCTAAGGTTTCTAATTATTAATTTATTATCAAAACCTTACATATGGTAATGGTACACTGTACGAGTTTTTGGTTGTCTTGTGTTTTTCAATTTGTTCTTCCTCTTTATGTTTTGAGTTTTGTTGTCCTGTTTCATTTTATTCTTACTTTTGTTTTCTCTGAATTTTGTTTTCAGTGAACGTATAATTTAAAAATCTGCAATACAAACAAACAAATATCTAAAAGTCAAGTTGGCTTTACGCATGTGATCGACGAAACACCTAATTGTCTTGTTCTTTTTCATTCGTCTGAATAATTTCATGAAATTAACAAGACAAAGGTTCACATTTATAAAAAGGGAACGAGAGCAATCAAACTACAGAAGATCACTACATCAAAATAACGCATTTCTCAGATTCTCAGATTCAAACACATTCACCTAATTGTTTTGTTCTAGCTAGGCCTTTTAGCTATACAAATTTTGCATTAACATTACAATTTCCATCGGCATGTAAACAATTAGCACTAACTAATTAATTAGTACTGCAATATATCAAACATAAAAGATGGTTAATTAATTCAGTGTCAAGTTGCTGATCCTAATGAGAATGCAGTGCTGAGACAAGATCTGATGAGTCTAACAAAAATGTGACTAATTCAAATCACATTAATTACTGTATGTAGCAAACATAAGATTATATATATAATATATCACACCAATTTATATAGGGAATAAAACATATCCTTGTATGCAATGCATAACGTAGTTATTAATATAGCCTTACATGAATAACGTCGTTAAGATAACGATATGACACTATAATGACGAAACCTTATGGGAACATCATGAAAATAATGTAACGCGAGTTTTGACTTTCCAATGTAAACGAAAGGAGTAGAAAGCAACGGAAGACTACGAATGAAAGTATGGAGCTACGTATAGTTTACGAAATAATTAATTATACATATAGAAAAGTAGTGAGTCAACTTTTCTTTCCATCGTAATCAATAGCCCAACTGTTTACTATCATTGTTTGAAATATCCTCTGACACAGAAATGTTATCTTATAGTCAATTTGACGTACAATATGCTCTCTTAATAAAATCAAGAAATCTAGTTTTTATCAAAAACTAAATTTTGTCCCCATTCCATGGATAATGTTAAAACATTACATTCATTATAGATCCATGCATGTGAATGAAAAGGCTCACGGGTAAAAAGGTTATTAAGGTATCAATATGACCTCAAATTTTGGATAGATATTGAAGATTTCATACCACTTTTTTTAGTGTCAAAAGACGGAAAAGTAATAACTAAACTATACTACTTTTAAAAGTTTGAAAATTGAAAAACAGATTTTACACCTAATTTAAAATATCAGATCAAAGATCTTATCTACAAGACTAAAATTAAACTAGTAGCGGTCTTTGCTGTCCATTGACCGAGTTTTGCGGGTGGTTTACTCATTTAAGTACCACAGCATCAAATTAAAATAACTGTCACTTGTCGAAAGTGACTAGATAAAACCAAAAATAGCTTTAATTGAGTCAAAATTGTAGTTCTAGTGCAAAGTAAAGAGTTATCATCTTACAAAATGCGACTCATTAGTGTATTAATTAATTAATTTTCAGTCCAATAATCTGGTTAATTTGGTAAACTATCCAAAGAGTAATTAAATGATTCCTCGTCATAAATACTAATTTTCTACGTTTTAAGCAAAAAAGACAATAATTATTTGGTCTGAAAACTAAAAAAAGACACGAGATTAAGGGAAGAAGATAACGATCTAGAGGAATAGGCAAGTGGAAGAACCAGAACAACAGCTGTTCTTTTCTTCTAAACTTCAGAAGTCAGCCGACAGTTAATTTCTCCTTTTTTTGAGGTTTTGTCGAATCCTATAAATTTCAACTAAACTCTTCTTCATTTTCAATATCAAATCTTGTCTTCTTCTTCTTCTTCTTCTTCTTTTTCTTCTTCTTACATTTGATTTCTCTGTCTGAATTCGAGAACCAGATCTACTAATTACCTGAGAGAAAAAAGATCTGCTCTGTTTGTCTGAAACAGACAGAAGTCAACAAATCTTTCATTTGTTTTTTAGCAAATCAAAGAAATGGCCGGAGGGTTCGTCAGTCAAACGCCGGGTGTTCGGAACTACAATTACAAACTGACACCGAAAGTGTTTGTGACATGTTTCATCGGTGCTTTTGGTGGTCTCATCTTCGGATACGATCTCGGGATCTCAGGTTTTTTTCTTTTCTTCAAGTCTTGTTCTTCTTTGATCTGATCTAGGAATTTCCGGTGACTAATTAGGGTTTCTATATTCTTGTAGGAGGGGTAACCTCAATGGAGCCATTCTTGGAAGAGTTCTTCCCTTACGTCTACAAGAAGATGAAGAGCGCACATGAGAACGAGTACTGTCGATTTGATAGTCAGCTTCTCACTCTCTTCACTTCGTCTCTCTATGTGGCGGCTTTGGTGTCTTCTCTCTTTGCCTCCACCATTACTAGAGTTTTCGGAAGGAAATGGTCGATGTTTCTCGGTGGTTTCACCTTCTTCATCGGTTCTGCTTTCAACGGCTTTGCCCAAAACATCGCTATGCTTCTCATTGGTCGTATCCTACTTGGTTTCGGAGTCGGATTCGCCAATCAAGTAAGCTCTAAAAACTGTCTTTTTCCTTGATGAAGAAGTAACACTGGTGGCTTAGTTAACTGGTTTTGTTTTGTGTTTCAGTCTGTACCGGTTTATTTATCAGAAATGGCTCCTCCGAATCTAAGAGGAGCTTTCAACAACGGGTTTCAAGTAGCGATTATCTTTGGTATTGTGGTTGCAACGATCATCAATTACTTCACCGCACAGATGAAAGGAAACATCGGATGGAGAATCTCTCTCGGATTAGCTTGTGTCCCTGCAGTGATGATCATGATCGGAGCTCTGATCCTTCCCGACACTCCCAACTCTCTCATCGAACGTGGCTACACCGAAGAGGCCAAGGAAATGCTTCAGTCCATCCGAGGAACCAATGAAGTCGATGAAGAGTTTCAAGATCTCATTGATGCAAGTGAGGAGTCCAAGCAAGTGAAACACCCATGGAAGAACATCATGCTTCCTCGTTACAGACCACAATTGATCATGACTTGCTTCATTCCTTTCTTTCAACAACTTACCGGAATCAATGTCATTACCTTCTACGCCCCGGTTTTGTTCCAAACCCTCGGGTTCGGTAGCAAAGCTTCCCTCCTATCAGCTATGGTAACGGGTATCATCGAGCTCTTGTGTACCTTCGTCTCTGTTTTTACAGTGGATAGGTTTGGAAGAAGAATCTTGTTCCTCCAAGGAGGTATCCAGATGCTTGTCTCTCAGGTAACACAAACGCCTAACCCTAACCCTACTATACGTTTCTTAATTGGCACTCAATATCTCAAAATATCGGTGTGTATTACAGATCGCTATTGGAGCCATGATTGGAGTCAAATTTGGAGTGGCTGGAACAGGAAACATAGGGAAAAGTGATGCCAATCTAATCGTGGCACTGATCTGCATCTATGTAGCGGGTTTCGCCTGGTCATGGGGACCGTTGGGATGGTTGGTTCCTAGTGAGATATCTCCACTAGAGATCCGATCAGCAGCTCAAGCCATAAACGTTTCGGTCAACATGTTCTTCACATTCCTTGTGGCTCAGCTCTTCCTCACTATGCTTTGTCACATGAAATTCGGACTATTCTTCTTCTTCGCCTTCTTTGTTGTCATAATGACAATATTCATCTACTTGATGTTGCCTGAGACAAAGAATGTGCCAATCGAAGAGATGAACAGAGTGTGGAAGGCACATTGGTTCTGGGGAAAGTTTATTCCTGATGAAGCTGTCAATATGGGTGCTGCTGAGATGCAACAGAAGTCCGTATGATGATGATCAAGAATGAAGTTTTCTTTGGGCAATAAAGATTTATGAGAAAAGAGAAAGTGAATAATTCTTGGGATGAAATAAGAATAATTGTCAAAAATGCCTTACTTCCTAAAAGAAAGCTGCTCTGTCTTTAGCTTCAGAGACTTAGCTTTCATTGTTTCTTCTTTCTTCTTTTTTAATGTTTCTTTGTTGAAATTGTTATTTGGGGCCTAAAGATGTAAAAACAAAAAAAAGAACAAAATTATTTAAAAATGGTTTCTTATTTTACATTTCATTGAATCTTTATTTGAGAAAAATAGTGTTAACGCTTTATGCAAGAAACAAGAATAGTCATCACTCATCAATCGATATTCCAGTTTATCCTTACCATTTTTTTCTTTCCAATGATTGCGGTACCTCTTCAGCTCTTCTTTGCAACAAATTTTGTGAGAAAGTAATTTCACATTTTCGAAAACTGATCGTTTAATATAACTTAAAACTATCACTCATCTAGTGACGGTATTACAATTTCCCAAAAAAAAAAAGTTAGAAATAATACAAGTACTGATGTGCATCAGTGCATGGATGAATAATTGAGTACAGAGTCAAAAACTCCCGACCAAACCTAGCAGTGATATTACCTTTAAACTTTGATAGCATATATCAAACTGAGATTGACCTATGAATATGATGGCAACGAGCTCGTGGAAACTGGTAACTGAAGATTCTTTTTTTTTGTCTATTTGGTTTCATTGCCTGAAACTCCCTATAACGTTTTCCAATTCTTTCTTTCAAATTACGCATTGTAAATAACATTATTTTTGTTGAAAGATATTTAAGATTATTAAAAAATTCAAATTGATCTATATAGTACCAATTCTTTTTTCTGAATGTGATCATGAGAGAGTGTGTGTGTGTGTTTCGTTTTGTCAACGAATTATGAATTTGCTACGTACGTGACAAGTTTCTATGATTTTGAAAGAGAATTATGAATTTGTTACATCTTTCTATTTTTTGGGGTCCAAAATAATAGAAATAAAAAAAAGTCTACAGACAAAGAATATTATATGATCTGTATGTGAAATTGGAAAGATAAATAAGGTAAATTATGTCTGTAAAAGAAACGGTCTAACAAACAGTCAAACACAGACAAGAATCACCATGAAACTTGGAGTTTAACATTAATTAAGCAACTCCTGTTACTAACTAACTACTTCCCAATCTTCAGTCAAACGACAAAGATATAAGATAAAACTTTATAACATAACACGCGATATTCCACAATACCTAATTATAGGATCATTACATTGATCTATATAAAAAGATCACAAAGTGCATTTTGAATTAAGCCACAAGATTCCTTCTAAGACCAAAGGCAAGAAAAAAAAAGATGGCAGGAGGAGCTTTTGTATCAGAAGGAGGAGGTGGTGGAAGAAGTTATGAAGGAGGAGTCACCGCATTCGTTATCATGACATGTATCGTCGCCGCCATGGGAGGTCTGCTCTTTGGTTATGACCTTGGAATCTCAGGAGGTGTTACATCAATGGAAGAGTTTCTTACCAAGTTCTTCCCTCAAGTAGAGAGCCAGATGAAAAAGGCGAAGCACGACACGGCTTACTGTAAATTTGATAACCAAATGCTCCAATTGTTCACTTCTTCTCTCTACCTCGCAGCTCTTGTAGCTTCCTTTATGGCTTCAGTTATCACTAGGAAGCATGGACGTAAAGTCTCTATGTTTATTGGTGGACTTGCTTTCCTCATCGGTGCACTTTTTAACGCATTTGCCGTTAATGTTTCAATGCTCATCATCGGTAGACTGTTGCTTGGTGTTGGTGTTGGATTTGCTAATCAGGTACGTGAGGCATTTGTTGCTTTCTTGTGTATCAATCATCTATTTCTGTGGTTTAGGTTAATATCTCAATCTTTTTATGTGTAGTCTACTCCGGTGTACCTATCTGAAATGGCTCCAGCGAAGATAAGAGGAGCTTTAAACATCGGTTTTCAGATGGCTATAACCATTGGAATCCTAGTGGCGAATCTGATTAACTATGGAACATCAAAGATGGCTCAACATGGATGGAGGGTTTCTTTAGGTTTAGCAGCTGTTCCAGCTGTTGTTATGGTGATTGGATCATTTATTTTGCCCGATACACCAAACTCGATGCTCGAGAGAGGCAAAAATGAGGAAGCAAAACAAATGTTGAAGAAGATACGTGGAGCTGACAATGTTGATCATGAGTTTCAAGATCTCATTGATGCTGTTGAAGCTGCCAAAAAGGTGGAAAATCCATGGAAGAACATCATGGAGAGTAAATATAGACCAGCTTTAATCTTCTGCTCGGCCATTCCCTTTTTCCAACAGATCACTGGAATCAATGTCATTATGTTCTACGCTCCTGTTCTCTTCAAGACTCTTGGTTTTGGTGATGATGCTGCTCTTATGTCTGCTGTTATAACCGGTGTTGTCAACATGCTTTCAACCTTTGTCTCAATTTACGCGGTTGATAGATATGGTAGAAGGTTGCTTTTCCTCGAAGGTGGCATTCAAATGTTCATTTGTCAGGTAAAACAAAATGACTTGGTTTACAAGGAACCGCAAAATAACAATCATGACCATAGTCAAATGAAACAAAACCAATTCCATATATACCTAATCACCAAAAAGACTTAATGATCCGATGTTCTTTATTTATTTTCAGCTTCTTGTTGGTTCTTTCATCGGTGCAAGATTCGGAACCTCAGGAACCGGAACATTGACGCCAGCAACAGCAGACTGGATTCTTGCTTTCATATGTGTGTACGTTGCAGGATTTGCATGGTCATGGGGTCCATTGGGATGGTTGGTACCGAGTGAGATATGTCCATTGGAAATTAGACCAGCGGGACAAGCCATCAACGTCTCGGTCAACATGTTCTTCACTTTTCTCATTGGTCAATTCTTTTTGACAATGCTTTGTCACATGAAGTTTGGTCTATTCTACTTCTTTGCAAGCATGGTTGCGATCATGACGGTTTTCATTTACTTTTTGTTGCCGGAGACCAAAGGTGTTCCTATTGAAGAGATGGGAAGAGTTTGGAAGCAACATTGGTTCTGGAAAAAGTATATCCCAGAAGATGCTATTATTGGTGGACATGATGACAACAATACCAATTAAGAGGAGTTGGTATGGTTATATGTCGATATTTGGGTTGTTTTCAGGGACTAATTACATAAAAAATTATTGAGACATTTTGTTTACCTGACTCATCTTATGAATATGTTTAACTTATTTGGGGCTATATATCTTTAGTCTTAACATTCCTCAGTTTTTGTTTTGTTCCCATATTCTTGGAAATTCAAGGACATACAAAAAGAATGCTAAACTCACATTTTTATAAATCTATAGTTTCTATCATATAAATTTTAAATTCAACTTTAATAGTACACGTTACAAGTTAAAACAAAACCACAAGTTTATTGGCAAGAAAACAAAAAAACATCTCATGGTGGATTTAGTGAACTAAAAACTCATTATGAAGTTGGAGAACCCAAGTTCTCTAAACGATAAAAGATTTATCCTATGCATGCTTTACAAGAATATCCAACACTTACCCAATTTTGTTGGTCTTAAATTATTGAATATGTTTTAAAAAAAAAATAGAATATTAATATCTAAAATTTTCTATTAGGATATAACATTTTCCTATAGTTAAACTTGATAATAAATGTTTTAATTTTTTTTTTCAAATCCATGAAAAATTTATAATTTTGATGTCCACAAAAATAAAATCTATTAAAACTAGATTTTAACCCGCGGTCTACCGCGGAGACAATTTATTTTTAAAGTTAGTATATATAAACATTTGTAAATTGTATCTATCTATAAAATATTTTTATTTTATAATTTACAATTGTTATTAAATAACGTCATGCCAAACTCTTCATGTCAAACCCGTCTCGTAAAAAAAACATTTATTTTATTAATGTTGATCTTATTTATGATATGTTTACGACTCATTGTCTAAATATTTTAGTCGATGCGGGACGTTGAACCCACACATTTTTCGCAAATTGGTTAATATATGTTCATTTTTAAAATTTCGAATCACAAAATATAACGGAAAAAAAATTGAAAATTTTTTAAACTCTATATATTATATAATGATGTTAAAAAATTGTGATATATTAAAATTTTTATAAGTTTAAATATTGATAATGTTTTATTAAGTTTAAATATATAAATAATTATATTTAAAAAATTAATATTTTTTACCTTTAAGGTATTGACATAATAAATCTAAAAGTAAGGATTTAGAAGATTTAGATTTTTAATTAAATATTTTCATTTCTAAATAATTAATGTCAGTAGCATGACATTGTAAATAAGTTCAAATACATGATTTATTTATTTTAAAAAAAAATTTAGTAAGAATAATATTTATTTAAACAAAAAACTTTGTTTTAAAATATTGTTAACAAATATGTTTATGCTAATTTTAAGGGATTGATGTGAAGTTTGTTTGGATTAAATTTGATTGATAATTTGATTGATAATTTAAATTAAGAATGTAAAGTAAAATTAATTAGTTTGGAAAAAAGATTTAATGCTAATGACATTGGATTGTAAATAAGTTCAAGTCTAAGATTTATTTGCTAAAATGGCTCCAAAAATGTATATGTAGATTATAACATTCATTCGGTTACTTTTGACAACAAAGAAAAAGAGTTACAGTAAAACCTATATAAATTAATAATGTTGGGACCGCAAATTCTATTAATTTATAGAGGTATTAATTTATCGATAAATTAATAAATATTAATTTATAGAGAGATTTTTTTAATTTGGTAAGTTTTTAAAAAAACTTTTATGAAAATATAAGCTTCCATTCATTATTTGAGATATCTTTCTAGAACTAATTAAGAATAATAACAATTCTCATGTTTTGAAAACAACACGAACAGTTTTTGATATAATAAAAATTATTAAAATTAAATTAAAAATAACTAATGTGAGTTTAAGCAAAAAGAAACAAAACTAAAATTATATTTCATTAAAGTTATTATACAGTGAAACCTCTATAAATTAATACTCGATAAATTAATAATCTTTATAAATTAATAAATTCTTCCGGTCCCGAGTTGGGACCAGTGTAAAAAAATGATACAAATCGATAAATTAATAAGATAATAATTTTTTTGAAAATTCTATGTAAACATATGGTCCCACTAATATTATAAATTAATAATTATATAAAAATATCAACTATATATATATATTATACTTATATATAAGAAACTTCAATGAATTATAATTTTCATATTGTTTCTTTTTACTTAATTTTGCATAAGTTTTTTTCTTTAATTTTAATATTTTTACTATATCAAAAAAAATTCTTGTTATTTTCTAGAGATGATAATTATTTCTATTTATAATTGGTTCTAAGAATATATTTTAGATAATGAAATGAATCTTACATTTTCATAGAAATTTAAAAAAATTACCATATTTGGAAAATCTCTTTATAAATTAATAAATATTAATTTATCGATAAATTAATATCTTTATAAATTAATAGAATTTTGCGGTCCCAACATTATTAATTTATAGAGGTTTTACTATATATAATTATAATATATATATATATATATATATAGTTGATATTTTTATATAATTATTAATTTATGATATTAATGGGACCATATGTTTCTATAGGATTTTCAAAAAAATTATTATCTTATTAATTTATCGATTTGTGTCACTTTTTACACTGATCCCAATTCGGAACCGGAAGAATTTATTAATTTATAGAGATTATTAATTTATCGAGTATTAATTTATAAAAGTTTAACTGTACTTAAGACTATACATGGGCTTTCTATGGGCTTCAGCCCAAAATCTGTAATCATCGTTTCTGAGTTGGAGTCGGCCACATATGACATAACTGAGAATTACTTTTCTCTCTCCTCTGACGGTTCTTTTCTTCCTTCGTCCTCTCGTTTTTTTTGTTTCGTCGTCTCTCTCTCGCGCTCTGAAAAATTCGCAGAATCCGTCATGTCTTCCGGCGTAAATTCAACTGGCTCCGCCGCAGCAGCACCGGAGGTTGACAAGATGTTCTTCTGCTACCAGTGCAATCAAACAGTCACAATCTCAATTTCCTCATCCGCTGATCCTTTTTGTCCAATTTGTAACCAAGGGTTTCTTGAAGAATACGAAGACCCTAACCCTAATCAATCCCTCAATTTCAACCCTAACTCTTCTGATTCCTTTTTCCCCATGGCCGATCCTTTCTCCACCTTGCTCCCGCTCATATTCGGCTCTTCCGCTGCCGCTCCTTCCGGCATGGACTTCATGAGCTTATTCGGTCCTTCGATGCAACCACAGGCTCGTTCCACTCAGCAGAATCCTCAGTCTGACGCGTTTGATCCGTTTACGTTTCTTCAGAATCATCTCCAGACTTTGCGATCTAGCGGTACGCACTTTGAGTTCGTGATCGAGAATCATCCTTCGGATCCAGGTAATCGTATGCCTGGGAATTTCGGTGATTACTTCTTTGGTCCAGGTCTTGAGCAGTTGATTCAGCAACTAGCTGAGAATGATCCTAATCGTTACGGAACTCCTCCTGCTTCCAAATCCGCCATTGATGCTCTTCCTACTGTTAAGGTAACGAAGGATATGTTGAAATCGGAGATGAACCAATGCGCGGTGTGTATGGATGAGTTTGAGGATGGTAGCGATGTTAAGCAGATGCCTTGTAAGCACGTCTTTCATCAGGACTGTTTGCTCCCTTGGCTGGAGTTGCATAATTCGTGTCCTGTTTGTCGATTCGAGTTGCCTACGGATGATCCTGATTATGAGAACAGGAGTCAAGGAAGTCAGGGGAGTGGTGATGGACAAGGATCGGTTGAGGGTCAGCAGACGCCGAGGTTTAGTATACAACTTCCTTGGCCGTTCAGGAGACAAGATGGCTCTGGTTCAGGCTCGGGAGCACCTGGTACTGGTGGAGGTAATCTTGAGACCAGGGGTGAAGATTTGGATTGAGGTGTGTATCGTCTTTTCTCTCTTTTTACCCTTTTGTTTGATTTCCGTGTTGTCTTTATGCCACTGGACTATTTGCGGTTTTTAGTGTGGTTGCGATAACATTGTGAATGTGTGGGTATCTACTGGAGAGTTATACTCGCGCCATTGCATTGATGCCTATATCTTATAGCTTGAAATTGGAGTTTCTAGTTAGGCATTTCTTTTGCAAGAGTGACCTCAAAATGTGGCTGCTTAATGGAAAAGTTCCATAGGCACAAACTTGTTGGTTCCTTCTTGCTCTTGCTGCTCCCTCTGTTAGCAACAGATTTCCCTGTTTATTAGATATTTTCAGGTTTCTTAGGTAGAGTCAGAGATATGCGTGAGATAATTTATTGTGACTCAACAGGATGCTGAAAGTAAATTAGCTTAGATTACTTTAACGCCTTGTAGATAAGAAATAAGGCAACTCTTCTCTAGGTCGTGCATATATGAGTTCCTTGATTTTGCGTGGTGGTTTAATATCTTGAATTCTCGACCTTGTATTTGTCATGTGATATTCTCAGAAACTTGGTGATTAGCATTTCTTCGATGTGATATGAGAGTTTCAATGTGGATACCAACATGGGGAGAACTAGTTTGGTTATCATATGAGGTTTCTCACTGTCATTAGCTTAGCGTGATGATGAGAAATAACTGTGCTGTGTAGTGTAATAGCATCTCTTGTTTTCTATGCAAAGATGTTGGAGAGGTAGAACTGTTTAGTAGTCATCAGGAATGCATAAGAGTTTCAACTGCATATGTTCACTTGAGCATAACTAAAGAACTAGTTTGCTAGTTAGATAAGAGTCCGAGAGTAGCATATATAGTGGACTTCAGAGACTTTTGGGTCATCGATAAGTTAGTTCTGGTTGAATCTTTTGAGAAATATTTAATTGATGCAGTTGATACACAACCACTTATAAGCAACAGAGTTGTTATTTGAGTTTCGGATTCTGGCTAATACTTATCACACTTCAAGGTTTGGGAAGACCTTTGTGGTCGGGTTTTTGGAACCAGATGTTGTTGGATCCATGAGGTTTACATGACAATGCATTGAAGAGAATGAAATCACTTTTCCTTTGTTTAAGACCTTTGCTCGTCCTAACGCTTTTCATTTGTGTTGCAGAATGTGTTGGCCAGTCATTGCTTGGAAACTGGATCAGAAGGATATCTATCCCAAGTTCTCCAACAAAAAATGAAAAAACAGTTTTATTAGGGAAACAAAAGTGACATTGAGGTCTTACCATATTTTGTACATTTAAAAAAAGTTATTTTTTTCGTTGTTATTTTGGGATTATATAACGAATGTGAAAGTTTTTAAAAATCGCAAATTTTCAATTGAGTGTTGTTTATTTTTCTCATAAACAAACACCTTGCTATGGATGGGGTAAGTGAAATCGAGACCCCAAAACCCATTTTGATTCAGAAGACATTAAAAATCTTAGCATTTGACATAAAAGAAAATGGGACACAAAAGAATGAAAATATGAAGTGGCAGACAAAGGAGATTGATAATTATGTAAAAAGAGAGAGAGAGATGAAATAAACAGTCCCTTGTGGTATGTTTCTTTGACCTTTTCATGAAAATGACTTTACAGCTTTTAGTTTTCTAAACTTATCTATTACTACGACTCTATACACGTAGTCGCAACTCGCAAGTTTGCAACCTCTGATCTCCTCATCGCTTCTTCCTTCTTAAATGGATTTACGATGCGGAACGGAATTTGATTTCGAAAGGCACAAAAACTTAATCAAATGCAATGTGTTTAGTACCGTTTACTCATGTTCATGTTCGACAATTTTATATATGTAAAAGTGATTGAAATATGTAATTTTGTTTTAGGTGAACTTGTACAATTGAATGTGTATTCTTATAACTTATAACTTTGATAAGTTGATGATCTGTTTCCATAAGCAAGAGGCACGTAAAGATAGTTCAAAGACACAAACATAAATCAGATGTTAATAAGTGAGAAGTTCAAGAATCAAGAGGCAAGACTTTAAAAATAAAATAAAATCAAGAGGCACTTAGAATAGTTCAAGGACGTGCGATGTTCCTTGGCTCCCAAGGAAGCTTCTCTAGGTCAAGAAATAACTTCTCGCTAAAAAAAGGCCGTAGTTGATCCAAAGTTTTTTTTGCTTATATATTCATAATGGTTCTAAATTAGTGAAAATACTGTATTCTTTTGAGAGAAAAAAAACATGATGGCTCTCCCAAAGATATTGAGAACCCGGTTTAATGTTTGGTTTGTTTTATAACACTTAGAAAAAAAGATTAATGATTACCCATGTATTCCTTCTTTTTTTTTTTGGTTTTATTTCCCCTTTTGGTATAGCTTTAATTTTGAATTGTTGAATGGGCATATAATTAATAGAAACTTTATGATAATTCTATTTATTTCGCTTCCCTCCAAATCTTGTTGATGGGATTGTGGGATTTTGATTGATAGACGTCAATTATGAATGCACGAATAAAGAGTATTTGCAAGAAGGTGAATCCAAGTCGGTATTGTCTTTTTGTTGTTGTTGTTGAAGTAAGTAACTAGAGAGTATGATCGCATGGTGTTCCATACATATGTGAATGGGCATTGTTTAACAACTTTGCATGTCCTATAAGCTTTTGCTGCTGCTTTCATTGTGTGTTTCAGTGTTATAATTTTAAAAATTATGGAAACAATCATAATCTTCAACAACAACATTGTTTGTCCCACGTTCCACCAAAGGAAGGGGACCGATAATGTAAGGTTTGCGACAGATCATTGATACCTACAATAGTTATTGTCTAAATGCCAAGTTATTGTCTAGTCTTAAATCTTATATGTAAGGAAGACGCATTGGCGTTAATTTCCACGTTTCAATGCAACAGTGGCCACAAAGCATATTGGACAGCACTGAGAGATTACTCTTTTGTTCTGCGTCTTGATTCGGACATGAAATCTAAACATCGATAGAGATGGGCCACGACGAAACGTAGAAAGTGGCGAACAAAGCTGATAATATCTAAAAGGAGATATATCAGATAAACAATCTCTTGCGATAAATTCTTAAACCTTTTCATCATATGAGTTCAACTTTTATGTTTACTTTTAATATTTCGTGGGGCGAGTGTGAGAATCTGAAAATGGGTTTAGGATTTATACACATAGTAGGAACTTCGCAATCACGATTTTCCACACCGCTGCTTTTTAAGTGACATTATAATGTGGTCGACATAAAAAAAAAAAAATGGTTTCGAAAGTCATACTTAATCACATGGTCGCAACATGTTTTCATATACGAAAAGTAAATTCTGTGAAATATGTGTATTAATTGTTTATAGGTTCATTATGAATTAAATATGTATAAAACTTGTGGTACTTCGTTACTTACTTATTAAAGAATCTTACATTAGTACTAATGTTGGAACATACTTTGAATAATAATTGACATGCAAAGTACTAAACATATGCATAACCTCATTTGATATGCATGAGCTTATTTTGTAACGTTAAACTATCATCTTGAAATGTATAAGTCAGTTTCTCAAAAATAACATTGCTAAAAACGTAATCTAATATGTAAGTCAATAATTCAAATCATTCAACCATACATTGATAAACGTCACAGTTGAAGAGAAAAAAAACAGTCAGAAATATATTTTGATTTGTGAACTATGCGTGCGTTTTGCATTCACTAACGATTAGTAACTAGGGTAATCATTCAACGATTAAATTGTGTTTCATAAACTGGCGAGCGATTAAAACACTTTTATCTATGGAAACATGTGTGTCAGAAATAATTGCATAACCAACGACGACAAAACGAATAAGAAATCATCGTGTTATCAAACTTGTAACAGTAGGTAACAGTCATACATGAATATAAACATGAAATTAATTAAATTTGTTTTAAAAGCTTTTATAATTGTTTTATGTATCCCATCAAATCGCTCTCTATAATAATGTGTGTGACTTTTTGAAAGGATGTTTTGTACCATTTTATTAACGAATCTAAAATTAAAATATTCACATTTTGTTAATTAATATGTGGTTGACTTAATTCTAGAAAAAATGAAATTTAGTACTATACTCTATTTCGCAGACCGATTTTTATTATTTTTCAAAGCGCTGACGAAAACATACGGACCGATTCTAATCTCTTATTTATGTACTCGCACATTAATTAGCTTCTTGATATTTCGATGGCGGAAGATAGCAAATTGTTAATGATACAGTTGGATTTATTTTTATTTAAATTTTCTCAACGAGAGAATCATTAAATATACAATCAATTCTATGTGTTATGAAAAACTGATATTCATTGATATATCATCAGCTAAAAAAACAATGCTATATATCAAAAACTAACAAAATTTGAAGTTAACTAATTCATGTTAAAAATTACATAAATAAGATGAAAAGATCTATTCACATAAATTTCATGAACTAGTTTACTCAAAAGTTTTGAGTCAAAACACAAGATCTATTATTAATTTCTATTTTCACATTCGTTTAGCAACTACAAAAAAGTTTGAAAGAAACCAAAAAAGTGTGAGGGAATATTCCAAATATGATATGTATGTGTACTAATTCGAATTAAGAACATTAAAAGAGGAAAATATCAGCATTAAAAATCTGTGATCATATAATTTGAAACTCAAAAAATAAAATAAAACATCAGTTAAAAAAATACTGTAATAAACAAGGGTATTATCGTCATTTCGCAAACACGTAAGGTGCTGAAAATTGATCTTTTCAAAAATTGAAAGTTCAGTTGGTGGCAAAAACCCAAAGACATTCAAAATTGTCGGATAATTTTAAATTTACAAAAAAAAAAAAAAAAACTGTTAATTCCTCTCAGACAGAGAAAAAAAAAAGAAATTAAAAATCTGTTTTCTCTCTTTTTCTTTTCTTTTCTTCCTTTGTTTTTTTTTTCTTGTGAAGCAGAGAAAAAGTTGTATCTTCTTCATTCTGTACTTTTTTGCGATTTTTTCTCCACAATCTTCTCAGTAAAATTGAAATCGCTCAAGCAGTCTCAGTTGCTACTTGAGAGATTTATACTCTTTTCTTTTTGTATTTTCACTTCCACCGCATTTTCTTACCCCTTTTTTCTCTCATTTCCGGAGTTTATAGAATCAGAAGTTTCTTCTGTGGGGGTGGATTTGGTGTGTCTGAGATCTATCTCCAGAAAAAGTTGAATCCTTTCTGAGAATCTGAAGTTTTTCTACTGAAGGTGCTGCTGATTGGCTTTGCTCTAATTTTGGAAGGTATTTAAAGCCAGGGTCTTGAAGTTTATAATGGGTTTAAGTTTTAACTCTTAAATCGAACAAATTTCAAATATTTCTGCTTTTGTTTTGTTTCTCTTTTAATGAATTCTGATCAAATTGAGAAATTTCGTACCGTCTTCTGTTTGGTTTGTGTGTAGTGTGACATAGGAATTAGTCTTTGTATCTCTCAAGATTTGAGCTAAATTTGTTTGCTTTTTGTGAATCTCTGATTAATTTTTGATTGTTGAAACTTTCAGCAAGAAAGCTCTTAAATGTCAACCAGGCAAGCAAGCCTTAGATATTTTGGTTTCTTCTTTGTTTACTTTCATGTGACTCTCTTTACTTATCTCAATCTCTAGATATTTGTATTGTTTACTCCACCAAGTTAAACGTTTCATCTGCAAAGTCTCTAGCTTGGTCTAACATTGCTTATTTCCTTGTCCAATTTTGATTGGGGAACTTCAAAACAGTGACTGAAGATTCAGAAAAAGTATTTCAGTCTATGTCCTAAAGTATTGGTCCCCGCCATTATGTTCATGAAATTAGATAGGGCTTTTGAGTGGGGTTCTTCTTCAAAAGCTTGATGGAAACCAACTATAGATTGTCATGTATGACTAGATTGTTTTATTTTTTCTTCAACATTTCCCATTTGAGCTTATAAGTTTCGTTCTTTCTTGCAGCAAAATGTCTCAGAAGGTTACTCCATTCATGCAGTCACTTAAATCTTTGCCAGCAGACTATAGATTTGATGGTTCACCAGTCTCTGACCGCCTTGAAAATTCTTCTGGTGCAAGTGTTCGCTTGACCAATTCGAATGTTCCAAGAAAAGGTGGCTTAAGGAATGGTGTTAGTCGAACTGATACTGCTGCTGGGGATAGTGAGGATTCACCATATAGCGGGCACGGTGTTTTTGTTGAAGAGCAGTCTTTAACGGATGATGTAGATTCTGGAGCTGCTACAATGCCCTTGCCTCAGAGTGATGAACGCAGGTGGAGTGACACTAGTGCATATGCTCGAAAGAAGGTATTCCTTAGATTTACATTTTGTGATTCTCGAGGCTTGAGGGTTTTGTGGTGGATTTCTTGCTAATTTGAGAATAAACTTATTGCTTCTAAAGTTATAAGAATATGGGATGAAATTTTGACAGTTTTTAACTTTAGATACTGCAATCTTGGATTCAACTTCCAAATGGTAACTGGGAGCTTGGGAAGATATTGTCAACTTCAGGGGAGGAGTCTGTTATATCTTTGCCCGAAGGAAAAGTAAGTAACTTTTTGTATTTCTAAGGTAGCCAGGTTAATTTTTGAAGTATTTGATCTGAAACTACTTTCAAACTTGAAACAGGTTATAAAAGTCATATCAGAGACTCTAGTACCTGCAAATCCTGATATTCTTGATGGAGTGGACGATCTTATGCAGCTTAGTTACTTAAATGAGCCATCAGTGTTGTACAACCTCAACTATAGGTACAACCAAGACATGATATATGTAAGTCTTTTGTTGTGATATTTTTTTTTGCTCATCAGGATAATAGTCTTTCCCCTGAATCTGTTACTATATATGTTCCAGCATCTACTCTTGCTTGGCTAACCTTTTTCCTTTATGGTGCTAGACAAAAGCAGGGCCAGTTTTGGTGGCTGTGAATCCTTTTAAGGAGGTTCCTTTATACGGAAATCGATACATTGAAGCATACAGGAAGAAATCAAATGAGAGTCCTCATGTGTATGCAATTGCAGATACAGCAATTCGCGAAATGATACGCGGTGGGTTCATGTTTCATTCTTTTGTTAATTGTTGAACGTTAACATTGCAATTCTCATAAGCTGAAAAAAATATTTCAATTCTCTCACTATTTTATCTTTTCCAATCCAGATGAAGTTAACCAATCTATCATTATCAGGTTAGTAGAACTGTCCTCTTTTATGCTTAGTTTTTGCTAATTTTCATGCCTATTGGATTTCAAATGGCACTAGCATGAGAATACTTGTTTTTGGACTAAAGATGTATTTGTATTCATGAGTCCATGACCTGTAAAGTTGCATTAGTTGTGAGACACTGAGACTAGTGGATCTGTTGAATAAAGTGGTGCTTCCAGTTTGTGTATTTTGTGGTGTATCCTTATCACAAGATTCTATTTCTTCTTCCAGCGGCGAGAGTGGAGCAGGGAAAACTGAGACTGCTAAAATAGCTATGCAATACTTGGCTGCTCTTGGAGGCGGAAGCGGGATCGAATATGAGATACTTAAGACTAATCCCATTTTGGAAGCATTTGGAAATGCAAAAACATTGAGAAATGATAATTCTAGTCGTTTTGTAAGCCCTTCATCATTCTGATTTTTGTATATTTTTAATTATCTTATGCTAAGTCGTTGAGAGTTTTAGGTCTTCGTACGTCTCACAATGTTGTTTTGATATTAAAATATACAGGGGAAGCTAATAGAGATTCATTTTAGTGAAAGTGGAAAGATATCGGGTGCTCAAATTCAAACCTGTAAGTGTAACCCTTACAGTTGTGCAACTTCACTTTGTTTTTTCATTTCTACAGAGCTAACTTAGCTTCTTTTTTCTTATTGCATGTTCTTCAAATTTTGCAGTTTTACTAGAAAAGGTAGCTTCTTTGGATGATTTTATTTGCTTGATTTCTTTCCTTTTTAAACATGATTCATTAACATTGACATTTTTTCTTTGTATGTTGACTCATTTTAACAGTCTAGAGTGGTCCAATGTGCTGAAGGGGAAAGGTCATATCATATTTTTTATCAACTTTGTGCTGGGGCTTCACCTGCACTTAGAGGTATGGTTAGTAATAATGAAATACTATAAAAGAGTCTTATAAAGAAGATTAAAAGAGGAGAATATAAAGTGTTTTTGACAGCTAAAACAATCATTCTTCTATTCAAAAAAATAAAATAAAACAATCATTCTTTAAAAACATTCAACCTAATTGTTGATGTCTTATGTTGGTTTTAGGATTAGCTTTTGATGGAGTTGGATTAGCTTTGTGTGCTTAATATATTGTCGCTAGCATCTCCATAAGTGAAAATAAAATTGTGTCAACTATCAGTTCTTAAAGTCAATTATCGTAATTTTCGGTGGTACCTATGTTATTGTAACTGGTGGACAGTTATTGATTTATGTTCTTTTTCCCCACATTCATCATTTGAATGCAGAGAAGCTAAATCTGACAAGCGCCCATGAGTATAAATATTTGGGACAGAGTAATTGTTATTCAATTAACGGAGTTGACGATGCTGAACGTTTTCACACTGTTAAGGTAATTCTCTCTTTCAGTTAGATACTTTCTTCCTCCTCTTCTCTACTCATTTCAGACCTTTATTTTTCTGTTTATTGATTTAAAAGTTTCTGTTGTTGCAGGAAGCTCTGGACATTGTGCATGTTAGTAAAGAAGATCAAGAAAGTGTATTTGCAATGCTTGCTGCAGTTTTATGGCTGGGAAACGTTTCCTTCACCGTTATTGACAATGAAAACCATGTTGAACCTGTAGCAGATGAAAGTAAGCCTCTTCAGTCCCTAATTAGTGATGCCTATATTGTTTGAGTTAAATGTTTCGTGTGAACGTTGATTCTGCATGCCCACTAGGCTTTTCTATGTTGTTGCTTACTGATTTCTTTTGTATATTCCTGATATTTCTTTTACGATTGTTATCTTGGAAGGTTTTTTGTTTCATTCTCTTGGGTCCTGGTGTTGGAAACAAGAATGTTTGCTGCATAATATGTGTATGCATTTGTGGGCATGCAGATTCAATCTGGCAGGGAGATTATTTACGTGCTGCATTTGTTTTTTTTCAGGTTTGTCAACTGTTGCTAAATTGATTGGGTGCAACATCAATGAGCTTACGCTAACTTTATCGAAACGTAACATGAGAGTTAGGAATGATACCATTGTACAGAAGCTAACGCTACCACAGGTATATGCCTTTAACAAGATTTTCTTACATTTTGTTGGTGTATTATTAGACTTGAAGTAGGGTTTGTAGAGTCAATATAGAGAGGCAACCTAGTAAATGAGAGGTTGAAATTTTTATGATCTGGTTTATGTCTACATTCTTAAGTGTTATATTCTTATTTGGGTCCATGCTTCACATTAATATGGAATTAATGTTTTAAATTTCGTTTGGCATCAAGTCTCACAGCAGACTTTTAATTCCTCCGAAGACGATGATTGTATTTTTAGTCCCGTCCTTCTTTTACTTTAAATTTTACATTTTCTTGATATTCTTTTTTTTTTTTTCAGGCCATTGATGCAAGAGATGCTTTAGCAAAATCAATCTATTCGTGCCTGTTTGACTGGCTGGTTGAACAGATCAACAAATCTCTTGCTGTGGGAAAGAGGCGAACTGGCAGATCTATCAGTATTCTTGATATCTACGGCTTTGAATCATTTGATGTATGTTCCTGTTCTCTGGCTCTCTGAGCTTTCTCCTGAAAAAGATTACAATTGCTACCAGCTATCATTAGACCTTCAGTTTGCAATGATACCAAACAGTGCCAAATAGTAGAACTCTATATCTATGTGCTTTTGTGTTTCCATTTCTTGATTTATGTGTCTTATTGATTTGCTATACGACTTTCATTCCTCTGCAGAAAAATAGCTTCGAGCAGTTCTGTATAAATTATGCAAATGAGAGATTGCAGCAACACTTTAACCGTCATCTATTCAAGCTGGAGCAAGAGGTAAAGTTGCTCCTTTATAAATGAACTATACGGGCACATGTATTAAATATACTAGGTCGTGCATTCACATAGAACTACAACCTAAAAGCTCAACTTTCTGTCATCCAAGTTATTAATGTTCTTTCTACTGTTTCAGGAATATATCCAGGATGGCATTGACTGGACAAGGGTTGATTTTGAGGACAACCAAAATTGTCTGAGTCTTTTTGAAAAGGTATATAATCAGAAAACAATAGACTAGGAAGCGATATGGATAACCTAATTAGAAGATATAGAGTTTAACTATTACACACTATAAAACCGTAGTTAATTGGTGAAATGCTTACTTTAGTCAAACATTTATTTTAAGGCACTTACGTCTGTTGTCTGTGCAGAAACCATTGGGGCTGCTCTCCCTTTTGGATGAGGAATCTACATTTCCGAATGGCACAGATTTGACACTTGCAAACAAGCTAAAACAGCATCTACAGTCTAATTCATGTTTCAGAGGAGATAAAGGGAAGCTTTTCACAGTTGTGCATTATGCAGGAGAGGTAACAGCTCTTGAACTCTCTGTGACACAAACACAGTTTTGCGTTATTCAAAAACAGGAACCTAGTCTCGGTCTGAATGCTTCTTGACAGCTTGCTTTTTTTCACTTGCTTCTCCGAATCAGGTTACATATGAGACGACTGGATTTCTAGAGAAGAATAGAGACTTGTTGCATTCGGATTCTATTCAACTTTTGTCCTCTTGTTCTTGCCTCCTTCCTCAAGCATTTGCTTCTAGCATGCTGATCCAATCTGAAAAACCCGTTGTGGGTCCTTTATACAAAGCAGGTGGTGCTGATTCCCAGCGTTTGAGTGTAGCTACTAAATTTAAGGTGAGTGTTTGGCCTTAAACTCAAACCTGATGTTTGGCTACCTTACTTTAAAGCTCATAACTTGCATACATGTGATAACAAGTATTCTGCTTTAAATTGTTCAAAGCTTGTTGTGGTTTGTGTCAAGATTACCAAATTTTGCCATGCTTACGCTATGAAAGAAAAAGCCAATATATCATCCTCTATGATATTTGATTATTAATGACCTTACCTGGATTTTTTTTCCAGAGTCAACTCTTCCAATTGATGCAACGTTTAGGAAACACTACCCCACATTTCATTCGCTGTATCAAGCCAAATAACATCCAGTCTCCCGGGGTGTATGAGCAAGGGCTTGTTTTACAGCAGCTAAGATGTTGTGGGGTCCTAGAAGTGGTTCGAATTTCACGGTCTGGATTTCCTACAAGAATGTCTCATCAGAAATTTTCCCGAAGGTGACAATGCCATTCATCATTAGTAGTTGTGCAAGGGACCGTACAAGCGTTTCTTCATAAGTTTTAATCACATTGATCATATTGCAGATATGGTTTTCTTCTGGTGGAGAACATTGCTGATAGAGATCCTCTAAGTGTTTCAGTTGCGATTCTCCATCAGTTTAATATCTTGCCGGAGATGTATCAAGTTGGCTACACAAAGTTGTTTTTCAGAACTGGCCAGGTATAATAGCTTGTCGGCTGGTGTCAAAGACTTTTATTTTATAAGGGGCAGGAATAAGAGTCTCATGTGCATTGCAGATTGGGGTTCTTGAGGACACAAGGAACCGTACTCTCCACGGCATTTTACGTGTTCAAAGTTCTTTTAGAGGATACCAAGCACGCTGTCTCCTGAAGGAACTTAAAAGGGGAATTTCTATTCTCCAATCATGTATAACACTTTTGTCTCAAGTCATTACCCTGGTTTTGCATCTTAATCTCATTGTAATGGAGATACTTTGAGCTTACCTGAGATATGGCTCGTCCCACCTCTTTTTCTTCAGTTGTTCGTGGAGAGAAGATAAGAAAAGAGTTTGCTGAGTTACGAAGGAGGCATAAGGCTGCTGCTACTATACAGAGCCAAGTTAAAAGCAAGATTGCTAGGATACAGTATAAGGGCATAGCCGATGCATCAGTTGTGATACAATCAGGTAAAAGGGTTTATTGTATTGCTTAGATGCTGCATATCTTCTCATTAAGAAAAATGCTTAAGCTTATTCAACGTTGATACTGAATTCTTATAACCTTTTTGCAGCAATTCGTGGTTGGTTGGTTAGAAGATGTTCAGGGGATATTGGATGGTTAAAATCTGGAGGTGCCAAGGTAAAATAATTGTTATATATCACATTCCTTTCTTCTCACTGTGTCTAATTATTTTCTTTCATCTCATAAACTTTTGAACTATTTTTGCTTTGGCATTAACCAACTGCGCAGACAAATGAGTTAGGTGAGGTGCTAGTGAAAGCATCAGTACTTTCCGAGCTCCAACGCAGGGTACTTAAAGCGGAAGCTGCTCTGCGTGAAAAGGAAGAAGAGAACGACATTCTTCAGCAGAGGCTTCAACAATATGAGAACCGGTGGTCAGAGTATGAGACAAAGATGAAATCAATGGAAGAAATCTGGCAAAAGCAAATGAGGTCGTTGCAGTCCAGTCTTTCCATAGCAAAGAAAAGCTTAGCTGTTGAGGACTCAGCGAGAAACTCAGATGCATCTGTCAATGCGAGTGATGCAACAGATTGGGATTCAAGCAGTAATCAGTTCAGGAGCCAAACAAGCAATGGAGTAGGGTCAAGACTACAGCCTATGAGCGCAGGGCTGAGCGTGATTGGGCGGTTAGCAGAAGAATTCGAGCAGAGAGCTCAAGTGTTTGGTGATGATGCAAAGTTCTTGGTGGAAGTGAAATCTGGTCAGGTGGAAGCAAACTTGGACCCAGACAGAGAACTGAGGAGGCTGAAACAGATGTTTGAGACGTGGAAAAAGGATTATGGAGGGAGATTGCGGGAAACGAAACTGATACTGAGCAAGCTCGGGAGCGAAGAGAGCAGTGGTTCGATGGAGAAAGTGAAGAGGAAGTGGTGGGGAAGGAGAAATAGCACCAGGTATTGATGAAGGAGAAGACTATTCTTACAGGCAAACTTAGGTCGTTTGCTAATTAAGGATTTGGCGGGTTTTATCTGGTAAAAGTAGTTAAATGATGTTCTTGAGACAACCTCGTATTTGCCTCTCAATGTTAAGGATTCTGTGATTATACAAACAAAAACAAATCTTAATTTAAGTTTGTAAATTTTGTTTTTCTTTAATATAACAAAAGTCACGATTTGGCGAGTTATATATATACTCCCATGCAGAAGAGAAAAGCTTAGTCACTTTTGTTTCCGGTATTTGACCGGATTTGTGAATATTCTCGTCTATGTACGAGATCAATAAATTCCGGCTTGGAGTCGGACTGTTCCTACCGTCTATGTCCGGTTCTCTGTCTCGCTCTTAGCGAGATTCGATCTCTATTCTATCTATACATCTTCACCGTATTTCTTTGTTTATCTTCCAATTTCTCTCTGTTTCCCCAATTGATCGAGGAGTAATATCTTCATCACTCTCCTTTTGCTCAAATCGTGTGAGCAAAGATGGATCTTAGCTACACCAAATTGGGTGTAACTGGTGGTGGAGCTTCCCCGGATTGGTGTTACCAAGAGAATTTTGAAGCAACTTTATAGAATCGAACCAAAAGAATTTCGGTGCTATCTATCTTTCGGATTGGAGATCGGCGGAAGGGAAAAGGATTTACATCGTTCTAGGACAGATCGACGGTGGTTAGTCAGAATACGGCGATGTCCGGCAACGTTAACGGTGATGCTTGAGGAGTGGACGCGTGGGCTGGAGCAATATACGTCTTCTACACGTGTCTAATACTAAAGCATATGTGCAACTTTTGTTTATCTTATGTTTTTAGTGGGCTGTTAACTTTGTTGTAATCCTCTGGACTTAATCCCTTCTGTAATTGCCAATTGGGCCTTTGAATGAAAATGAATTGCCGACAAAAAAAAAAAATATATATATACTCCCATGCTTCCATTTTTTAACCCAAAATTTCAAAATTTTATATGATAAAAAAAAAAGTCAAATTTTGGCTTAAAGATACTGACATTGATTATAAGGAAAGTAAAATTAATAAATTTTGGCTTAAAGACGATGTAAAAGAGTTGCTTCCAGCCTTGACATGACGTGTTATCATTCTTAAAATGAATGATAGTAAGATATTTGTGTACATTTTTTTTCCTCATTTGTGTACATTATAATTTGAAGAATTTCTAAATTCTATTTTTTTCGCCAATTTTGGAGAGTCATGTTTGTCTTCTAATAAAAAATAGTAATTAATATCTTAAATTCTTAGTAGGATATTAGAATAATGATACAATCAGAATTCGATACCTTTTTGTGTAAATTAAGCGATCTACTAAATGGCTATTCGATTAAGAGAGTTTAGGAATAAACCATTATTACAAATCCGAAACCCATGGAGAAAATGGAAACGGTGGTGGGGACAACTTGGCGTGATGTAAAACCAAGATTCTCTAATTAAAAATTTTATTGGATATCCAAATCGAATATTCTTTTTTTACGTTCAAAAGTTCTTTGCACCGTCCACACGAGTTTTTTTTCCAGCCACAAGAAAATTCGTAAACTGTCTTCTTCGAAACTCTAGCGTGACAGCGTCTCAAACATTCAACTGGTATGAATCACACACGGTGTTGGAATATTTATTTTTAGTTTGGTGCATAATTCAATAGAAATCAAATCCCCTATATTAAAAATATTAAAACAGTCACAAGTTTATGCAAAACATCTAAGTATCTAACACACATAAGAAATATATCAAGATAAGAAAAAATGTCCGTATGACAGCAAATAAGTTGTCTTATTTTGAACCCATACTTAAATGGTATGGCTTTCTCTAGTTCGGTTCTTTATTTGAAGGCAGTAGTATATAATAAACATTATCATTTCTGTTTTTTTTTTGGGGTCATACAATAAAAATTGTGTTTCTTTTTTGCCCTAAACCAAAAATTTCATCTCTCTTTTCCCTCTTCCCGTCTCTATCTCTCTGGTGAGTTTTTCTTCTCTCCTTTCTCCAATTCGTATTTTCTCTCAGATTCTTCAATTGTACGTTGATTAATCTTCTGAAATTCGATTATTTATCGCACCCAATTTATACGCGGTTTTGGATTCTGGGGGAAAAAATGAGTTTTTTGGTTTCGGTCGGTTTATCATTGTCTTATTCGGTGCCTCTTCTCCCGTAGAATGGGAAGGTCGCCATCGCCACGTCGTGTTGCATTTCTTTTCGGGAGAAATTTATGCCATTGATTTTAGCTCTTTTAGGCTTTTTCTTAGTTTTTGGGAAAATTCTTGTGGTGGGTCCTTTGCAAATCTGGGGATTCAATCTCTTTTTTTTTCATTGTTCCATAGGTTTTTGAGGATACAAAATTTCATTGTTCATAGGTTTTTCTCATGATTTCTGGGGGAAGAGAATAAATAATTCCATCTATAAAAATCATCTTTTTTTCATTGTTGGAGGTGGGATCCTCATATGATTTTAGAGATCAAATAATAGAAGAGAAGAGAAAAGCTTGTTTCTTTTCCCCTTTGTGTCAACATCATACGAAATCGTTTCTTTTAGTATCAAGCTTCAAAGAGATGTTTTGACTTGAAACGATTGTTGTCTTGCAGAGAAGCGTTTTTTCGGTGGAGAGAAAGAGAGATTTGACTCTGTCAAGTTATTAGTACATTGAGGTCGGGCTGTCAAAACTTGACAGCCCGAGTTTGAAGCTTCCAGGTAATTTACACCATGTCCTTACAATCTTGGACTCTTACACGCGTTTTAAACATGTGTGTTTGTTTATGTTTGTGTGTCTATACTTATTACAAATCTATCTCATCTTATATAACAGGACTCTTTTTCTATTAATGAGATTGGTATGCTAGATTTGGAGTGTATTGGATTAGATTGTGGCGATCATGGGTTCTTTGTCTGGGATCATTCAACGGCCACTTGTTGCTGCTGCTGCTGTGATTACAGCTTCTGTGTCTGCAGATGTCTCTGAGAGGTTCTCATCTCTTAGATCACTAGTTCGAGGTTCTGAATCAGAGCAGATTGCTCCTTCAGTGTCTGGTTTAGTTCAGGAAGAAAGGTCCTTGTGGGTTTCTCAAGTCTCGGCCTCCAAGCTTGCAGATTTATCTTTTGTGTCGAGGATTTGTGTTCCTGTACCAAATGTTGATCTCCTAGCTTCTAATCCTAGCTGTAGTCTCGCTACTTCTGTTACTTCTCTGTCCGCTCTTCGTAGTGTTTATCAGTCTGCAGAGTTGGCTAAAGCATCGAAACCGGTTGCATTCACAATCGGTGCCTCACTTGTGGTTCCTGATATTTCCTACAGATGGCATTTACCTGAGCCTAGTGCAGTCGATATGTCTGGTTCTTCGAGTTGTGTGTCTGAAAAGAATAGAACTGTTGTGGTTTTGCTTGGATGGCTTGGATCAAAGCAGAAGCATCTGAAGAAATATGCTGATTGGTACACTTCAAAGGGTTACCATGTCATTACATTTACTCTTCCGATGAATGAGATTATGAGTTATCAAGTTGGAGGGAAAGCAGAGAAGAACATCGAGTCGCTGGTTAATCACTTGGCTGATTGGTTGGATGAAGAGCAAAAGAAAAATCTCGTCTTTCACACCTTCAGCAACACCGGGTGGTTAACGTGAGTTTAATATCTCTGTTTTTTTCATGTGCTTACATAGTTACATGGCGGTTTTACATTTTACTAAGCGAGTTTCTCATCTATGCAGATATGGAGCCATTTTGGAAAAGTTTCAGAAGCAAGATTCATCATTGATGGGAAGAGTTAAAGGTTGCATAGTGGACTCAGCTCCTGTTGCTGCTGCAGATCCTACGGTAAGCGATGATTCTTGCATTCATAGCCATGTTTATATGGTCATTTGGCTTGTGCTAAATCATAGGCTTGGATACCTGATTTGCTAGACGCTGATGGGTGCTATTCTTTTTATAGATTTCTGCACTATTCGCTTGAACTTTCTGGATACTAATTTGGCTTTGTTAAAACAGGTATGGGCATCAGGTTTCTCAGCTGCGTTCTTGAAGAAAAGCAGTGTAGCCACTAAAGGATCTGCGAGCTCATCATATGAGTCAAACGGTATAAACATCTCCCAGCCTAAACCCGCTGCAACAGAAACAGCTTTGCTTTTGGTTCTTGAAAAGTTCTTTGCGGTGATTCTAAATCTTCCCAAAGTAAACAGGTAACATACAATAAAACTCCGCGTTTCGTCACTCATTCTTTTACCCAAATCCTATGATTTCACACTAACAAATGCGGGCAATCATATCTCTTCACTCATTCTTGTCACCCATATCCTATGATTTCACACTAACAAATGCGTGCAATCATATTTTTAACAGGAGACTTGCCGATGTTCTTGACACATTATCAACAGCACAACCAAGTTGTCCACAGTTATACATTTACAGCTCTGCAGACAGAGTTATACCGGTGGAACAAGTTGAATCATTCATTGTAGAGCAGAGGAAAGCAGGACATGAGGTCCGTGCTTGCAACTTCATATCTTCACCTCATGTAGACCATTTCCGGAGTAACCCAGAACTGTATACAGCTGAGCTCAACCATTTCATGAACAACTTTGTCCTTTCTTGCTGCCACCATTCTTCATAGCGACTTCCACAAGTGTTGTTGTTGCTAACCATTTTTGGGGTCCTTTTAACTCTTATACAAGAAAGAGAAAAATAGTTACTGATTGATGATTCTTTTTGGTTTGGATTGGTTTATAGATTCAAATTCATTATTCCTTTGTAAATTGTTGGATATTGTACATTTAGGAGAATGAAGATTCAAGAAAGTGACGTCCTTGTCCTTTGTAGTGGAGATTTGGATCTTATGGTTGTCTTTTGTTATTTGTTCAAAGAGGGTTGTTAAGAACCCAATCATAAAGTTTTTGGCAATTCTCATAATTTTTAGAAGTATGAGGGATCACAATCGTATTTCTTATGAGACGCTGGTTCGTCAACGATTGCGTTTTGACAAACGCAAAAGTTTGATTTGCGTTGGAAGCGGCAGAGATCGATCTGGGATCTTTTTTTCTTTTTGCCGTATGTGTCATTTTGTGAAACTCGAACCTCTCATTCTCTCTTTCATCTCCTCCTCTTACGTAACCCTAACGAAGTCGAAGATTCTCTGGTAGATCTATCTCGATTCGATTCGATTCCTCTTTTTTCCCAGAAAAGTCGCTATTGAAATCGAACGAAAGTGTTGAAGATTTTACCAGTCAGAGGTATATATATATAGAGAGAGAGTTATGGATTTGGATCAATGGATTTCCAAGGTTAAAGATGGTCAGCATCTCTCCGAAGACGAGCTTCAGCTTCTCTGCGAATACGTACGCCTTCTTCTTCTTCTTCTTCTTACTTGATTTCTTCTCTTGGTCGATTAAGCTTCTTGTGCTCTTCTCTGCTTGGTTTGATCTGTATTTATATACCTTAGTGGAACGTGACTTCGATCTGGTCTGTAGTGATTTTAGGATTTTTCTTTCTTTTCAACTATGGAGGCATCAATTTTGTAGTTTAGATACCATTTTATGGTCTCCTTTCTCAGCGATTGATTTATAGATTTGCGAAGATGAATCATGGTGTTAACCAGAAGATGTTTATCATAATGTTATACAGGTGAAAGAGATTCTGATTGAGGAGTCAAACGTACAGCCTGTAAACAGTCCAGTCACCGTATGTGGTGATATCCATGGCCAGTTTCATGATCTTATGAAGCTTTTTCAGACCGGAGGTCATGTTCCCGACACCAATTACATTTTTATGGTACCGAGTTTTCTTTTGTGGTGTCTTGTATGACATATTGATATGAAATTATGAATACAATCATAATCTGGTGTGGGAAATTCGCAGGGGGACTTCGTGGATAGAGGTTACAACAGCCTTGAAGTCTTCACTATTCTTTTACTTCTTAAAGCTAGGTAAGGTGCTCATAAATGTTCTGGAGATTCCTGTTATCATTGAATCTTTGCCTTTAAGTTTTTTTTTGTTCGTGCTTAATACGAACTTATTGTTTATTAAGCAATTAATCTTGATAATTATTTATCTTTCTTTGGAAGAAATAGTCCCAGTAACGTATTGCATTCAAAATTAGTCCAAACGAGAATGATATTGTTTCTTTAGCATCTCATGTTTCTCTGTTCTTTGTATTCTAATATGTAGATATCCAGCCAATATTACACTTTTGCGCGGAAATCATGAAAGTAGGCAGCTAACGCAGGTATGTGTTATTCTGTTCCACTTATATCTATTATTCTGCTTTTCACGCTGTTCCTAGGAGGTAAGCAATGTTGATTATCTTCTCGTTGTTACAGCAGGGTTTTGAAAGTTCTGATTTTGTACTACATGTGGCAATGTCATGTCAGATGTAGACATCGATGTTAGCTAAGATGCATTTTATGTGAATCAAGTATTGGAAAGCTAATTTCAGAAGGTGCTTCATATAGTACCAGTCTCCTTTTTAGCATGTGTGTAATCCTTAGTGTTCTAGTTGATACATAGGTTTTTAAGGAAGAAAGTGTGGTGATAATTTTGTATTTGAATGCATTCCTGGCAAACCTTTACTAAGACTTAGTCTGCAATCATACCTCTTAAAGTGCAATTCAAATATGCATTTCGTGAATCTGCTGACTAGATGATCAAAATTATACATGGATTCTCGACATTGAACTCCTTTATAACACAGAACCATTTGATTTACTTTTTTAGGTGTATGGTTTCTATGACGAATGCCAGAGGAAGTATGGTAACGCTAATGCGTGGCGATATTGCACAGATGTTTTTGACTATCTTACCCTGTCAGCTATTATAGATGGCACAGTAAGTGATTTCTTAGCAACTTGGCATTGTTGATGAGAACACATATAGCTGTATGTTATACTAAAATAGTTTGCTTTGTCTAGGTTCTATGTGTTCACGGTGGCCTTTCCCCGGATGTCCGGACAATTGATCAGGTTAAACTCTGCTTTTATTGCTTGTGGCTTTCACCCGTCAATTATGCTTCTAGCTTGGCATGTTATTAAGGTCCTCCACTCACATAGATTTGCTGTGGGCTCTAGATAAGACTGATCGAGCGAAATTGCGAAATTCCTCATGAAGGGCCCTTTTGCGATCTTATGTGGAGTGATCCTGAAGATATTGAAACATGGGCGGTTAGTCCACGTGGAGCTGGTTGGCTTTTCGGATCCAGGGTTACCACTGAGGTATGTTTACTTTCTCAAAAGCTTGAATTGATACTGTAACTAAGAAATTAATTTCACATCTCTGATCTTTGGTTCTGGCTTCTTGTGCAGTTTAACCATATCAACAAGCTGGATCTAGTATGCCGCGCGCACCAACTTGTACAAGAAGGTCTTAAGTACATGTTCCAAGATAAAGGCCTTGTAACTGTGAGTGTCCTGCTTCTAATGAATTGATATTTTTTATTAGTGGGCGTTTTGAAACTCTGCTTAGTGATTGTTAATTTTGTTTTGTTTGTGAAGGTATGGTCTGCACCTAATTACTGTTACCGCTGTGGGAATGTCGCTTCTATATTGAGTTTCAATGACAACATGGTGAGCCTCTCTTAGTCTTTCCTAAATGAATACTCTAATCTTCTCTGTCAGCAAGAAGGGATTCTATTACTTCAGTGATTTTAATCATTTCTTTTAAGATTCTACTCTATCAAAATATGTACACTCTTGTTGATTTGCTATGTGCCTCTTTGAATTAATGGATCTAGGAAGATTATAGAAAGTAATTTAGAGAATTTAAATCAAGTAAGCCATGTGCAATGAGGTTTGAATATCTGTGTGAGCCATAGATTCTGTTTCTGCATTTGTAGTGGATTTTCATTGACCATAGATTCAAGCTGTCTGTGCTACTAGGATCCTCCTTCCTGCATGGGTTAGTGATGAAATCGATTGAAATGTTTGTATTACCAGGAAAGGGAAGTGAAGTTCTTCACAGAGACAGAAGAGAACAATCAAATGAGAGGGCCAAGGACTGGAGTTCCGTATTTCCTATGAAGAATCACACTTATTATATTTGCTGTGATGATGAAGCCATTGCTGCCATTGGCAATATGTTCAGTTCAATGTGGAAAAGGTTAATATATGATTATATATATTATCTACTGATGGGTTTCGCTTACTATCATTATTTTTGTCCTTTAGGTTACATTTCCCTTGTGAAAGTTACAAGTCAAACACTTTGGTAATAGTCTTAGTCATTTTGATTCTCTGCTCTCTTTTCTTTCCCCCAATCTTTCTTCTGTAATGTTATTTTTTTCATTGTTCACTTGTACTGTTTCCTCTGTTTTTGTTGTTGTTGTTGTGAAGATGACATTAATTCTAAAATAATCAAACATCGTTACAAATGGGACAGTATCGCAACAATAAATGAATACCTGTCGGTCTCGAGCTATTCAATCATTTCATTCGGCTTTTGGTGTGTTGCCTTTCAGATCTATGATACAGATTGTTGTCTCAAGTAATGGAGAGAGGGGTAGTCCTTACAATAAAAAAAAAAAGTTATTATATGCAGTCATGAATGTGGTAAAAAGAATTGCAATTTTTAGTTTGTAATTTTCAGTTAATTAATCTTCACTATATAACTACACTCCTATGAGTTGCTCAGTGAGTTGCATGCTTGTATGATTTAAAATTAATAGTAACTCTTTTTATTACAAAACAGTGAAACACTATGAGAAGTGGGGGAGTTCAGTTCTTGTTCTGTTTGCCGATGAACATCAATGTTGCTTGGTCATCTAATAGAGGGAAATCATAAAATATTAACCTGGTGGTCCTGGTCAATGGTTTTTTTAAAAGAGTCATTGTTTAAGTCTTTTTTTTTTTTTTTTAATGCTAATAAAAAGGTTTAATCCTCCATGCTGGAGAAGCGATCATCATCAACCGAAAGAGAGTAATAGAGACAAAATGGGTTCATCATCATCTCCATCCCCGAACGACGCCGTACTGGAATCAGCCCGACCTTTTCTCCGAGGAGAGCTTGAAAAGATCGACCCCAAACTCCCGTCGTTAATCGCCGTCCTCAAAAGCGTCGGTGCCGGCGAGTGTTGGCACAAACACGGAAGCTTCCTAGATCACTTAATCGATATCTACAAGATCCTCAAGCTATGGAAAGCTCCTGAATCCGTCTGTCTCTGTGGTCTATTCCACTCTGCTTACTCCAATTCCTATGTCAATTTAGCTATTTTCGATCCTTCCACTGGTCGTGACGTCGTCCGTGATCACGTCGGTGAAGCTGCCGAGTCGTTGATCCATCTCTTCTGCGTTGTACCGAGACAAACTCTGATTCACGATGAGCTTTTGTTTAAGTACTCTGATTGTGAGCTCGTTGAGCATCTTGATTGTTCTGAGGTTTCGTTGAGGAACGCAAAGGAGAAAGGGATTTTTGATGGAGATGAAGAGTGGAGGAAGAAGATTAATGCTTTGGTTCCTGAGAACGGTGTTGTTGTGAAGCATATCAAGACAGGTGAAGAAATCGTTGTTTCGAGGAGAGTTGTTGGTGTTTTCTTGTTAATGACAATGGCGGATTTTAGTGATCAGCTTTTTGGGTTCCAAGATGAGTTGTTCTGTAATCATGATGGGAGACTTGAGTTTAGAGGGAACAACGTGACTGCGTTGTGGCCTGGGAATGGGAAGCCTGGACTGTGGATGAATTCTAATTCGAGAATGGGAGCGATTTATAGTTTGATTGTGAGAGAAGAGGAGATTTTGATGGAAGAGAGGAGAAGGGCTTTTGGTTCTGGGTTTGAAGTGAGGAAGGAAAGAGATGAGGATATAGATCTTGTCGTGCCTCCAGTTTTCAGCTTCTGCACCAAGGTATTCTTAGTTAGCTAAATTGGTTCTGTCTCATGTCATGATCATTGGTGTTCCGGTGTCTAGGATTGTATCTTCTTTAATTTAGTAGCTTTCACACTTATTGGTAGTGGTAGGTAACTATAGTGTCTTGATAGCTTCATATGTAATGGACCAGGTATTGGATGCAAAAGAGCAGATAGAAGCAAGGGAGATGTACTGGGAAGTTGTGAGCAGTGACACAAGCAAAGAAGGGTACTTGGAGAGAGCAGAGGAGAGATTGTTGGGTTGTATTGAGAAGAACCCATTTGTGGGAGAGCCACATGTGTTGTTGAGTCAAGTGTACTTGGGAAAGAAGAGATTCAAAGAAGCAGAGAGAGAGGCAGAGAAAGGGCTTCTTCTGCTCTTGCAATGGGGAAGTCCTTGGGACAAGAGAATGTCATGGGAAGGTTGGATTGCTTGGGTTAGGGTTCTTCTCATGAAGTCACAGGATCAATCTTGGCCTGATGTTTCTTGGGGTATCTTGAACTTGGGTCTCGTGCGCTAATAAGATTGTTCTTCACAACTTCCACATCCTTAATAATCATAAAGAATGTTTTAATAAAGAGATTAATAAAGGAAGCCATGTATGTATGTAGTAGATCAAGTCTTCTTGACATTGGTATGTCTGAAATATTATTAAGCCTTTCGGTCACTTTTTAAGAGTCTTGTTTCACCCAAATGAGAAGATAAGATTCTGATTAACCACAAGACAACACACTTCCACAAACTACATTTTAAACCTGGTAAAAAATTTGACAATAGTAAAAAGATAGACCACTTTCATTGCATTTTTTTTATATAAATAACTTCTACTGTATTAAATTGATTGGGATGCTCAAGAGTTTATTTAGCCGCTTAAGAGGTTGGAATTAATTAGGTGCAAGACAGGCGAACGAGGGGTCCCGACACGGTTCGAGATTAAGACCAAACCGGGAAAAACCAGAAAATGGTATAATTACAAAACCCTTACCAAGACTCGCCTCCAAGCTGAAGAAAACCCTTAATTCTCTTTCTCTTGTTCCATTTCGTCCCATTTTGTTCTTTCTACTGTCGCCGTAAAGGATATTCAAAAGCGGTAGAGGCGGCGATGGCGGATCTTTTACCACCTCTTACGGCGGCACAAGTCGATGCTAAGACTAAAGTCGATGAGAAAGTCGATTACTCGAACCTCCCTTCTCCTGTTCCCTATGAGGAACTCCACCGTGAAGCTCTCAGTTCAGTATATCCTAAATCCCTTTTCCGATCTAGTTTTTCAATCGTCTTTCTTTCTTTTGCTTCCATTGTAACTTCAGTTGTATTCCTTGATATCTCTATTTGTTGTTTCTTGATCTGGAGATAAAATGAGTGTGGCTTTGAGTGCATTGTATTGGACTGTTTGAGATTTAGCTTTCTTCTGTTTGAATTGGGTAAAGTCTAGCACATTAGTCGTTTCTAATTGTTTTTCATGTATCATTTCATGGTCTTAGGAGATTTACATACAATAGAAATGATATAAAATGATTAAGATTGTTCAATTGATCTGGATTAGATTCTGTGAACCGATTTTGCCTGCGTCAGAGTGAGTCAAAATTCATTTCTCAGACAGAACTAGAAGATGACAACGGCCACATAAAGTTTGTGATGTCTTAATCCATATGGTTAAGTATGTGTGATGAAGCATTTAGATTTTTGGTTTTCTTTGTTTTTTAACTGGTTTGATTTTGCTTTGCAGTGTCTTTAAAGTCGGACAATTTTGAGGGTTTACGCTTCGACTTTACCAGGGCGTTGAATCAGAAGTTTTCTCTCAGTCATAGGTATGTAGCTTGTATTTATAGTTATTGTTGTACCATCTATTTATTTGTGGTCTTCGCTAAGCATGTGTACTGATGGTTAAACAGTGTAATGATGGGGCCAACCGAAGTTCCTGCTCAGTCACCTGAAACTACTATCAAAATTCCAACAGCCCATTATGAGTTTGGTGCCAATTATTATGACCCAAAGGTAACGTTTTTGGTAATCAGCTGTTTTAATATTTTTATTGTCATGAAAAATATGTGAAAATGACAAAGTAAATATGCAGTTGCTGCTCATCGGAAGGGTAATGACTGATGGTAGACTAAATGCGAGACTGAAAGCAGATTTAACTGATAAGTTAGTTGTGAAGGCGAATGCTCTGGTAAGTACCACAACTTTAGAAAATCTGTTTTTTCTAGGTGTAGCTGGAAATTACGTTCGTTCTCTCTGTAATATTGTGTTTGTCATCTTTGTTTACTTTCTTTACCAGATAACAAATGAGGAACATATGTCACAAGCAATGTTCAACTTTGATTACATGGTATGAAAATTCTCTGTATATAATAATTTCCTATCCTTGTGATGTACCTTTTTATTATACAGTATTTGGTTCATTGAGTTTTTTTAACTGTTTTTATCTCACATTTATGTAGGGATCAGACTACAGAGCTCAGCTTCAACTTGGACAGAGTGCCCTAATTGGAGCAACTTATATCCAGGTAAGTTTGACTTGTCCCGTGCTACAGTGGAAACTTTCTAGATTTTTCTGTGTAGTCAAATAGCCAGGGAAAGGTTACTAACCATCTCTGAGTGTTTTAACCGTGTACTGTTTGCCTTGATTCGTCTAGCTGTGACATAGATGAGAGGTGAACCTTACGTCGTTCTATTAGACTTTGTGATTATGTCATGCTTAGTTTCTGTGGTCAAAGTTATATATATATCTTTTATCTGTGGGCAGTCTTTCTTTTGATCAGTAATAGTTAAAATTTTAAGTAAGGAATGTATCTGTTTTTTTCTATTCATTAAATTATCATAATTTTTTTGTACAGAGTGTTACAAACCATTTATCCTTGGGTGGTGAAATTTTCTGGGCTGGTGTGCCTCGGAAGTCGGGAATAGGCTATGCTGCTAGATACGAGACAGATAAAATGGTAGTGCTTCATCTCAGTTGGTTTATTATACAAATTGCAAGGTTCAAAAACTCAGTTAGCTGAAAGTAGATCAGAATTTTGAACACTTTGAGTTTATATACCCATCATATTAAGAACTGTTCTTGATGAACAGGTTGCTTCTGGTCAAGTTGCTAGCACGGGTGCTGTTGTTATGAACTATGTTCAGAAGATTTCAGATAAGGTGATGTACCGTTCTCATTTGATTGCATCTTAAAACCTTGTAGAGTTGAGAGATATATCATGACACATTCAATCTTTTTCATGAATCATGACACACAGGTGTCACTTGCCACTGATTTCATGTACAACTACTTTTCAAGAGATGTAACAGCTAGTGTGGGTTATGACTATATGCTTAGACAGGTAAGTAACATTGCCATATTTTCCCTGGATTGTAAGTGAATTGAAAACAAGCAACAAAAGAACATTCTAAATCCGTATTATTCTAATAATATGGGTTTTGTTTCAGGCTCGTGTGCGGGGTAAGATCGATTCAAACGGTGTTGCATCCGCTCTCCTTGAAGAAAGATTGAGTATGGGACTCAATTTTCTTCTTTCTGCAGAGGTACACAAATGATCTGCTACTTAGATTTCCGCTGGTTCCTGTATTGATTCTCCTTTAAAACTCTGGTTTCGTTTTGTTCGATCCAGCTGGATCATAAGAAGAAGGACTACAAGTTTGGTTTCGGATTAACAGTTGGTTAAAAGACCGAATAAAAACCGGCACACAATAAGCCTGGCGCACAGAGCAGATTGCAGCAGTAGTGGTTTCAGCTGCGAGGATTTCGGTTAAAATTTATTCTATTTCAGTTTAGGCTTTTTGGTGAAGTTGGGAAGATAAACGGTAACGATGTTGTGTTGTTATTTGAGGTTTAGGATTTGTTTCCAAGAACCATTTTATAAAAGAAGAAGAAGCAAATGAGGTTTTTGTTTTACTTCCTTGCTCTAAGATCTCGTGAACTTCCGAGAGAGGTGTATCATTTCATTTCCTTGCCATAAAAAAAAACGAATTCTTTTTTTCTTCCTCGTTCGTTGTCTGATTTGTTGAAAATATTTTATTCGAATATAAAATCACCTGAGATTTGTTGCTTTTGACGTGGAAATATAAGATGGGCCGAGATAGACGTCACAGTGGGCCGAGATAGACGTCACAGTGGGCCGAGAAAATGTGAGTTTTTACTTGGATGAAATTGAAATTGTACGTTGGGTTTTTGTACTCATCATCTCTTTCTCCGTCGTAACCGCAAACATTTGTGAGAGATTCCGAGCGAAAAAAACCCTAGTGTACAGTGGCGTCTTTCTTCTCCAACTCGCTTCTTCCCTGGTACTGTTCCTTTCCCTCCATTTTTTCCGATTCGAGCTCTTTCTCGTCTTCCTCTTCTACTTTTTCTGTTTTTTTTTTTTGTTTTACTTTTCTTACATTTACCTCATCGTGTAGGGTTTTACATTTCTGAATCCCGCATTGCTTGATTTCTTTTGTTTATGGCCTTCTTTCGCTTTCCGTGTTGCTAAATTAGTTTCCGATTTCAGCGAAATAGCGTTTTTGTTCCGTTGATCATCCATTTCGAGGTTTATGCCAAGTCGTCAACCTTACACCGTTTTCAAAAATCAACTTATTTTGTGGTGCTGATTGTTGATTTTTGTTGTTGCTTAGGATGCTTTGTTTTCGAATGTTAGTTCAAATGGTGGCTTTGTAGTGGGTTTCATTTGGAGAATAACACAAATCTTTTGCTTCGCAGGCTGATTCGGTTTCTTAAAAGACCTATTACTGATTCTTCTGAGGAGACTGACGTTGAAGGAGATTTTGTAATGGATTCTGCTATTGAAATTAGTTCAGGTAGTGATAGTGATGACGAAGTACCACCGCAGCCTGTTTGGCCACAAACTCGAACCAGGATGGATCCCACATGGCTAAGTATAGTTTTTGGCATATCTTTGTCAATTTCGGTCTTTCTGGTGAGGTTAGTTTTGGTAGCTTTATGGACTGATCGACTTTGATGCTGTGTTTTTTTCTTTGCAGGCAGGAGACCTTTGCCTACAGTGGATAGCCATGCTAGAGCTGAACATACAAATCAGGCTCCTCCCAATGGTGCCTCGAGTGATACTTCTCGGCCTGGAGTCTCTAAGCCTTTCACAGGGAATGGGAACACTGTAAACTCGAGAATTTCCAGTGGATCTGGTGCTGATTATGTGAGACTGTCTTCTGAGCAAGCTCTGAAAAGAACTCTTCCACCCTCTTTTAATTCCCCTCCCCTTCCTGCCAGAAGTGGCACTAACAATATAAGTAATGCTAGTGGAAGTCGTGTTGGTGTGGATTATGAGAGACCATTGTCTCAGCAAGCTCTGAAAAGAACTCTTCCACCCTCTTTTAATCCCCCTCCCCTTCCTTCCAGAAGTGGCACAAACAATATACGTAATGCTGGTGGGAGTCGCTTTGGTGCCGATTATAGTCATCCAGCTGTGTCAGCTGTAGGCAACAAGAGTACCTTTGGTGATCATTATAGTGGAGCCCATGCTGAGATAGGAATTCAACGTGGCGTGAATGGGGTTAGGATCCTGCCTCCATCTCTGACGCATGGAACATCTGCTTCTGTTTTGCATCATGCTGGTTCGAGTGATCCAATGCACAGGTTTGGTGGTGGTGAAGATAGGAATCCTGATAACGATGAAAGGCTGGTTTATCAGGCTGCACTACAGGTATTCATCCTCAGCACAACCCTTTGTTATTTGTGGACTTCAACACTTAAGCTCTTCTTTTGTGCTTGCATATCTAGTTATCGTTGCCCCTTGTACCAGCTTTACATTTTGCCGGCTCTTTTGAATCTCTTAATATGATTGTCATAGAGTATAATGGAGCAATAATTGACTCTAAATCTGGCTCATTTTTTTTTGTTAAATATTTTTCTGAGGTGCATGGTGCATGAAACGTTTTATAAGCGTTTGCATGTCTCATTGATGCTTCGGTCATACTACCATGCTGGATCAACTCAATTTTATACTGACTATCTTAAAATAATAATGTAGCTGCATTCGTTTTCTTCATGTCTGAGAAATAATGATAATTAATAATAATTTGGATCATTGACAATAGATGTAGCATTTATTTTCCGATTTTACTCTGGTACATTATAAGGGTGTTGAGAGCTCGGTGTTGTTCCATAATCTACCTGATATGAAATGGCGTGGTAAGTGCATTTTTGATTATCAAGTACTTTAATCCTGCAGGTTTTGAATCAACCCATGACTGAAAGTGATCTACCTCCTGGTACTCTTTCAGTTCCTCTTATGAGGCATCAGGTAGTAGCATGTTTTAAGTTTCCATTTATTGGCCGTTGGTATTGGTTTGTGTATTAAGTACTACTGGTCTTCAGAAAATTGCGTTGGCATGGATGTTTCAGAAGGAAACAAGTAGTTTCAACTGTCCAGGAGGGATACTAGCAGATGATCAGGTCACATTTGATTAAATTTCTTGACTAATAAATATCTGTGATACTGTGAGTCTGCTGCTTGGATATTTACCTCAAACTATGTAACGTCTACTCTGCAGGGACTTGGTAAGACGGTCTCGACGATTGCTCTTATCCTAAAGCAAAAGATTGTGTCACAACTGAAGTCCGAAAGTTCATGCAAGCAAGAAACTGAGGCATTAGTCCTGGATGCTGATGATGAGTCAGACAATGCAAAGCATGAAAGTGGTAGTCATGTAAAACCAGAGCTCAAGGTTTCAAGCAACAGTGAGACCTCGGTTCTGAGTGCATGTGGTAATGATGAGAATGACAGTTCAGATATGGAGAAAGCCGAAGATGAAGAAGCTAATTCTTCAACACGAGCATTTCAGTGGAAGAGACCAGCTGCTGGTACATTAATTGTTTGCCCAGCGAGTGTTGTAAGGCAGTGGGCAAGAGAGCTTGATGAGAAGGTTTCTGAAGAATCCAAACTTTCTGTGTTAGTCTACCATGGTAGTAATAGGACCAAAGATCCTAATGAATTAGCAGAATACGATGTGGTTGTGACAACGTACGCTATTGTTACTAATGAAGCTCCCAACAAATTCTTGGTGGATGAGGATGAGAACGATGAAAAAAATACTGACAGATATGGTCTTGCCTCTGGCTTCTCCAACAATAAGAAACGGAAAGTCGTGGTGGGTGCTAGTAAGAAGAGTAAAAGAAGAGGTAGAAAAAGCACTAACGATACTTCTTCTGAGCCTGATTGTGGTCCTCTAGGAAAGGTTGGGTGGTTCAGAATAGTACTAGATGAAGCTCAGACAATTAAGAACTATAGAACACAAATGGCAAGATCATGTTGCACTCTTCGAGCCAAAAGGAGGTGGTGCTTGTCTGGAACACCAATACAAAATACGATTGATGATTTATATAGCTATTTCAGGTTTCTTAGATATGATCCATATGCGGTGTACAAGTCATTTTACAGTACAATCAAGGTTCCAATTTCCAGAAATTCTTGTCAAGGTTACAAGAAGCTTCAAGCTGTTCTAAGGGCTATAATGCTGCGCCGCACCAAAGGTACTCTGATCATCTCTTTATTCTCTTTGATGGTTGGTTGAGTTGTTTATGTGGCCGGGACTTCTCAATCATTACTATTAATATTATCTATGTTATCTTGACACTTTGTGATTTTATCGGCTTATCTATAATGTACTCAATAAAGAGAGTACCTGTTAGTTTATTGAACCTGTCACCTGAGTTAGTCCTCCGGTCATGTGGTTAATAAAATAACAATTTTGTCTTCTCATCTGTACATTTTTCCTTTTGTCTTCTCATCTGTTCATTTTTATTTTGATATTTTCTGTTTGATGGTAGATTTTTACTTTGCTCCTATTATATTCGTACGTGGTTGTGCTGCACTTGATGGTTTCTGCTAAATATCTACTGTTCTGCTATCTAGGAACATTGCTTGATGGGAAACCCATAATTAATCTACCTCCAAAGGTAGTAAATTTGAGCCAGGTAGACTTTTCAGTGGCTGAGCGCTCTTTCTACAAGAAGCTTGAAGCTGATTCACGTTCACAGTTCAAGGTTCTCCTATTTTTTCCCCCACAAAGTATCTGTTCATACTTGGTTTACAATTGATGTGCACTTTTTTGGTTAAGAAGATCCATTTATAGCAACTAAATGCTTAATAAATGTGACCTTGTAGTTATGCAGCAATTTTATTGGAGATCCATGTTTCTGAGTGTCTTGCAAGTCTTCATTTCGTCCTATGAGAGAACACAAACTAGTAGCTGTACCCGATAGGATGATAAATTCATTTTCCCTGCAGGCCTATGCTGATGCGGGAACTTTGAGTCAAAACTACGCAAATATTCTTCTGTTGCTTTTGCGACTACGCCAAGCTTGTGACCACCCACAACTTGTTAAAAGATATAACTCAGATCCTGTTGGAAAAGTATCAGAAGCAGCAGTTAGAAGACTCCCTAGGGAGGCTCGAAGCAGACTGATCAATCGCTTAGAGTCATCATCTGCCATCTGCTATGAGTGCAATGTAAGTGCAGAAGTGCAGAGTAAATGAGACCTAGAAATAGCATGTCCTCAGGCTCACTATTCTCTAGTTCTTAGGTCTTGTCCTGACTATCTTTGCTTCTTTTTTTTTCATATTTATTCGCAGGAGCCACCAGAAAAACCTGTTGTTACGTTGTGTGGCCATATATTTTGCTATGAATGTGTTTTAGAATACATAACTGGGGATGAGAACACGTGCCCTGTACCGAGATGCAAACAACAGCTTGCGCGTGATGTTGTTTTCTCTGAATCTTCTCTTAGAAATTGCACTTCTGATGATTCGGGCTGTAGTTCCTCTCATGATAATGGTCTTGATAGATCGGTATTTCAAAAAAGAGACTTTTGTTCATCAAAAATTAAAGCTGTCCTCGATATCCTGCAGTCGCTTTCCCAACCAGACAGTCCAAACTCAGCTCAGCATGGTCAAATGCCATCTTCCTCACGGCCATATGATGACGATGATGTTACCATTGTAGAGCCAATGCGTCTTCACTCATCTTCACCTAGCCAGGGGGCAGTAAAGACGATAATATTTTCTCAGTGGACTGGTATGCTTGACTTGGTTGAGCTGCGTATTCTTGAAAGTGGTATTGAATTCAGAAGATTAGATGGCACAATGAGTCTAGCAGCAAGAGACAGGGCGGTTAAAGAATTCAGTAAAAAACCAGATGTAAGTGATGTAAATATCTTAGATATGTTTTCTAAAACAATATACTAATCGTTTCTCTGAAATATGGAATGTTCATGGAGTATTGATCCTGAAGCTCTCTAAAAGCGCAAAAAAAATTTTATTAGGTAAAGGTGATGCTGATGTCGCTAAAAGCTGGAAACCTTGGGCTGAATATGGTAGCTGCATGTCATGTTATTCTCTTGGATCTTTGGTGGAATCCAACTACCGAAGATCAGGCGATTGATCGTGCACATCGTATTGGACAAACTCGGCCAGTTACTGTAACTCGCATAACTATAAAAGACACCGTTGAGGATAGAATTTTGAAGCTTCAGGTATTCTCTAAACTCTATCTGCTCATTGTCGCTGGGTTTTGGGTTCCCTTGGTTTCCTTTTCAGATTTATATTTACAGTAATTTTTTCAAGCTAATTACTAAAGAGAGTTTTTGTGGTAGACTATGAAGGGCTTATGAATTTTCTCGTTTACCATTTTTTTTTCAGGAAGAGAAAAGGACAATGGTTGCATCGGCCTTTGGTGAAGAACATGGTGGAAGCTCTGCGACACGTCTAACAGTAGACGATCTCAAGTATCTGTTTATGGTGTAGACTACTCGTTGTATGGTCTAAGCGTAGCCTTCTAATCGCCTCTTGAACTAGGTTGCTTAGTACAGTACATATGGGAGATTTAGCCCAGAATTTTGATCAGGAAGAAACCTCTAGCTGCTTTTGTAATGGATATCCAATACTGTGGCACTCCTTTGGTTTTGTAAGGTTTGAACCCAATCTATGCATTTTTGGTGTTTCCAAAGTGCATCGATTGGAAACAGGCCATAAGTAAATAACTAAAATCGGTTCATGGTATATATACCACGTAGGATTTTGACCTTAAATGTAAAAGATCAATTGCTTAAAAGTTTGTTCTGTATTTCACGTCTCTCTTATATCATGACATTCCACGCATTGTTTTCAGCTTGAAGGCAGTCTCATGTATGCTTTGGAAACATTAGTTTGTGAAGCCAGCCGTACAATTTGGTCAATCTTTGTATTGTGCTAACTTCTTCCAGCAATGTGGATTAGATGAGAGATCCTCTGTATGTATATTCATAGCTTGTTGCCTTGTTCCTTCATGGTACATTGTTTATAACCGATGATTGGAGAGTGGACTCAACCTACATACGGTTTTACGGTTTAGGACAGACACCTAGCTGTTAAGAGGAAGGTATGCAGAAGAGAAAATGCAGAACCCCCTTTCTTTCTTGAAAAGGTAGATACACTCTAGGAAGGTTTAGAACAAATGAATGAGAAAACTCTGCATTGTAGGTTCAAGAAACACTAATAAGAAATCCACATGTTTACTGATTAGTGAGAAACCAAGTTATAGATGTAGGGATAGATACAGTGATACATAAATAAGAAAGATGAGTGGAAACTGCAAAGAAAGTGAAAGTTTGGTTGTGTGTAAGAAACAGCTTTGGGATTCAAGATGATGAATCATTAGAATTATACAGTGGTTGAACTTTTTTGTTGATTAAATGCCCTATGAAGGGGACAACATAGAAGATTATGGGACCCCTTATTTTTTATGTATGACTTTCTTTCACTTTTCTTTTGCCCTTTAGTCATTTCTCTTTTTTTCCATTTTTCACCAGATGTTTTTTATTTGGTTTAATTTTTCACTAGAGGTTGATAATTGAATTGATTCATTGGTATGAACGCACGTGCTTCTCGTCGGTTTGTGCTCTGCTAATTTTGATCTCTTGTTTTTTTTTTTAACAAGTTACAGTGTGAAAAGAATTGACTGTGTTTGTTAAGTTTTCAAGGTATGCAACGGCTAAGTAAATATCATTAAAAAAAAAAAGAAGGAAAAGAGAAATTATTCTGACAATGTTATAGGTACAATTCTGGGCTCCTTCATCCATGATTCAACTAAATTTGGGTCCTTGGTTTTGAGTCTGTTGTAGTTATCATGAAACCCACTTCAGGATATTTTGACACAAAAGGTGATAATGGGAGTTGGAAAAATAGAAAAAGTATCACGGGGAAGTGATGAATTGAAGAGGTGTGTGTAGCCCAAGTGATTCACACGATTGTGACAAGAGATTATTAAGTTTGCTTTAAATGATTCATTCATATCGCTTTTTCAATAATAAAATTTCCAGCTTTTGTGGGTCTTTCTCGCTCAGGTACTCTCGCTCATATGTACAAAGCTTAAAGACTGGCACGAGATAATGTGCCCATAAGGCTTCTTCCATCCATCCCAAACTTTTTTAGTAAAAACATACTTTTTCTGTTCCTTTTTTTTTTGTTTAGAAAAAAAAATTATTTCTAAAAAATTTATTTTTTAAGTTTTCCATGTAATCTTTATTGGTTAGTATTGATAAATTGTAATTTTTAAAAAAAATAGTTAATTATCATTGGTTTAAAATTATAGAAAACTGTAAAATACTAAAAATAATACATTTATAATTAATATTTAATATGTTTTTTTAATATGTGTGTTTTTCTAAACAATCAAACAAAAAAGAACGTAAGGAGTATCAGATTATGTGTATGCCTAACTGGGCCATGACTAAACTTGGAAAAACATTGGAGCATGTGATGCTAATTAAGTAATTAGTAAAACTTAGTTACTGTTAATGTGAACATTGGTAAAATAGAAAAGTTCACTCCCCAATGTCTTCACGCTTCACCACAAAGTGTTAGCAATTTTTTAACCTTTTGTCTGTGTAGTACTTTTTGACTTGGTGCTCTAAAAGGTGTTTCACTTCATTCATACAATACAACAAACCAAACAGTAACTCAAAATAATAGATTCCAAACCAATCAGAAATCAAAAGACAAATTTGGTCAAAACATATACATTTTTGTTATCTCTCTATACTAATCAGATTTATTAAAAACTCAAACCAAACTAATAAGAAAGAAAAAAAGAGACAAATACATATATAGTTTTGAGACAAAAGCTTTTTACTTACTAGCAAACAAAAATCGTAATTTCTCTATCTTAACCGCTAGCAAACGTTGGGGCCAAAACCAACAAAGCCATTGGCTCCGTCGAAAGATACTTGAATCCCTTCTTGTTGTATGTTCCCTATTATTGACAAACCCGTCGGAGACGCCGCAAACGCAAAACAATACGTTCCCGAATCATCCACCGGCATCAGAAAATTCCTCGCCGGTAATGTCAAAACCGGACCTTCCGTGAAATAGAACGACACGGTCGGGACTCGTACCGAAACAAACCCTGACAGATCATAACACGTGTCGAATATCGATACACCGGAAGCCCGCGGCAAATTCGCTGTCTGCGACTTGAATCCATCTCGAAAAGCGACGTAAGCCGCCGTGGGAAGTCTTGTGACGGCTGTTCCGGTATCCATAACCACACCACCGTCACCGGTTTCAGTCAGGTCAAAAACACCATCCGGTAACGGAATCCGGACGCCTCCTACTCCAAGGCCCTTGAGCCCAACGTAGTAAAAACTTGGAGCCCGCGGGTTCCGGACCAACGGGACCCACGAGGCACCAACGGGCAACGCTTCCCGCCCGAATACCAATGAACCGGTCGAGTCAGTGCCACGACTCACTAAACAATAACCGAACGCACCACCGGTTTGACCGCTTAATTGACCCACAAACGACATTGAACCGCCTCCGATACCCAATAAACCGGCAGCTCCAATAAACATTCCTCTATTCCGGTGACCACATCCCATCGCAACGTTTCTAACCACCGTCTTAGCAAACGTCAGCGTTTCGAGAGCTAACGTTCCCTTCGTGTAAGACCCGTCTCCGTACATGACCTCGTAACGGCACCCACCGGAGTGACAACCGGAGTTTTCAATCCGGTCACAGACGGAAGAGCCACAAGAGACTCCAGTGTAAGACCCGGATTTAGCCGGGTCAAAAACCGGGTCGGATTGTTTGTAACAGAGCTTACAAGGCTGACATTGAACCCAAACCATATCGCTACCGGAATCAATGACCATGTACTGATCTCTCGGAGGACTTCCGACGCCGATTCTGACGAAATACTCACCACTTCCTTGATCCATACCGGAAACAATATCGGACCCAAAATCGTTAACCTCGTATCTAGAATCGGAAGAAGGTATAACTTTCCCAGAAATGCGGCGGAGAATGGCGGAGACTCTGTCTGTGTCTCTGCGCATACGAGCATGGAGACGGTGGTGGTGGTTACGGTAAGTGACTGAAGGGAATCTGTCGCGGTGGAGAAGACGGAGAGTGTACTTAGAACTGGATTCATCGGAGAAATGGGTGTTGTTGAAATCGGGAAGAGTTGCAGTGACGGTGAGAGGAGGTTGTAAAACGTCGATGATTTGAAAATCAGGGAAGGAGATTGAAGAAGAAGAAGAGAGATGGAGATGGAGATGGAGAAAGAAGAAGAAGAGAGGGAGGAGCATTGTTTACAACGCCAGAGCCAAAGCCAAAGCCAGTGTGAGCGTGAAGACTCTCTCTTTCTTTCTTCTTGGATTTTGGGTTTTGATGTCAGACTAAGTTTTTGGTGTCTTGCTTCTCTCTGAAAGATGAGATTTTTTTGAGATTTATTTATTGAGAGAGAGAGAGAGAGAGACCACTTGAGACTTGTGATTTGGGAAGTGATGGGTCGATATCTCTTATTGCTATTATTTTTGCTTACGTGGATTTTCTTTGTGTTTTTGTGGGGTCCTCCCTCTTTGCACGTCGACATCCTTTCTCTACTTCGCACACTCTCCTCTACTCTTGTTTGGTTTGAGATAGTTACATATCTATGAGAACTAAAACATACGAGGTTATACTCTCATTACATCCACTTAAAAAAGTCGTCTTTGCTTCTCCTAAACCCAACTCTTTAGAAGATATATATTGAACTTTAACTCAAATGCTAGGAACATGGTTCTCATATCCATTATATGTGTTCATTGACTCCATCATGCAAGATATTCCACGCGATAACATTCAAGCATTAAAAATGATGTGAAAAAAGTATGTTCGGTCATGCCAAACCACTTTTCAAGTTTACTGAAATCTACAAAAACTGATTCGCAAAAAAAAAACATTCTTTCCAATTGACTAGTTTGGTAGATTCTGAAAACTCGTCCCAAACAATATGGATAATGAATACAATTTCACAAATCAGAAATCTCTACATGATTAGTTTAACTTTAGGTTTGATCTTTTCATATTAATCTGTTGAATTAACAACTCAAATAAGATATTTTAAATCTTAGTATCCAAAACTTACCAAAAAAGGTATCTTGTGAACTTGTATAACATTTTTTTTTTTGCGGTGTGGCCTTTTGAAGTGAATAAGTAAGTCATGAGGGAAGTATGCTGAAGCATTTGTATAAAGACCTTTCGGTGAAGACATCATCTTCGTTTATCTATCTCCAAGAAACTCGTGTCAAGGATCTTGTAAGTTTTTGGCAATGTTCTAACTAGTTGGGAACTTGGAAATCAACGGTGCATATAAATAGAGAGATATATCTTTTCTCTATTGCTTGAAAAAATCAGAAAAATGACATGTTTTCTAGTTTAGTTACAAAATTTGTCAATGGAACTTTATATCAGATAATCAAATAGTACTAAATGGTTTCTATAAAACACAGATATGACATGTATCATTGTTTCCACAACATATTTTTGTTTTCTTATGTGAACATCTAATCCATCATAGAGCGTACGTCTAAACAAAACTAAAGTTTACATCTAAAATTTTGAACCATAATATTGATAAATTAGATGTTCACATCAAAAACAACATGTTCTAGAAAAAAAACATTCATAGTTTAACAAAATCAAAATTGATTACATGAAATACTTATTTTAATTTTTGTCATTTACCTAATTTGTTATTGTCAAACTAAACAATCAAAGATGATATATATTTCACTCATTGATTTTGATTGGTTTTTTTACTCTAGAATAAAATGAAGAAGCTCGAAGTACTTAAGATCTACGAAATACTCAAAAACATTCATGACATGTGCCAGTACCTTAGATATATCACTGTTCAATGTTCCCAATAATAACGCTATTGACATATTTTCTACTTCAACTAATTTCAGGTAAAATAACTTTGAGAACAATAATAGTATTTAGTTATACATGTAATGAATTATATATGCCAACTCATATTTTTCAACCAAACAAATATTCATATAGAAAAACTATCGAAATTAGTAAACTTTTACGTGGAAAGAAACCCCAAACCCTATGTACATCGAATTAGACAAAATTTATTATAGACAAAGTATTGATTCCATGTAATACAAAGCACAAATACTTGAAACTGAGTTGATGATCGGTACCGGCTACTGCAAGTACCTAACTAAGCAAATCTTGATAAATCTCCATCAAAATATAACCGAAAGTGATTTCGATCAACAAAAACGATAAATAAAAGACTCTTATATTCAGTCTCCATTGCTAACGTCGAAATTCTATATAATGAATATAAGAACTACAGTTGTGTACTTGTATGCCAAGACTGGCTATTGGTATATGATGAAAGCCACTACTACATATTTCATAATCAAGGACAAAGTTCGTCGTTTGAGCCAAAAACATGATTAAATTGAAAATATTATCTTTAAGTTTTTTAGAACTAACGCCAAAATAAAACATATTTAGATTGGACGTAGTGCAAGAGTAGTTCGAAAGCAAATGTTGGTTGCAACTATTGATTATATGGTTTCTTAGCTCATCTTTTTTGGCATATTTGTATCATCATCCAATCTTCTTCAACTATACCAAAACAATATCTTGCTCATACTGGATATCACCGGCTATTTGAAAAGTATATTGAATCAAGAAGAAGTATATGTAGCCTTGGTGGAATTCATATGGAAATATTGTTAGTCTTTAAGTAAAACTTAAATTCAGCAAAAAAATAGAAAAGGATTTGAGATACAAAATGATCTGAATCCTAATCAATTTAACGCACGATTTGATATGTTTTTACTAACATACAATCTATTGAATAATATATTATAAATCGTGGAAAGAAAATATTTTACGAAAAGAAATGGTGCTATGTGATTCATACATTTGTGGGCGTGCCCAAAAGTTTTAAAGATATGGAGATTATAGAAAATTATATTTTCGATGGCTATTGCTATAGCATGTAATACAAGTACGACAACACCAACTACAAATAATTTAGCAAAAAGAGACGGATAATAATTTTAATTAAATGGTCATGCATTCTCATGATAAAAATTAGAGTTGGGTATTACATAAGACATGCACCACGTACCAATAATTGAACAATTATTACACCTAAAAGTTGCTCAAATTTTATAATCCAACGATATCTAGTATAATTCAATTACCCCTAGTTCCATACACCATGAATGAGAAAAGAGTTTCGAGAATTCTAGAATATAATCATTCAAATCCGACTATGTACATAATATACATGTTTACATAACATAAGAGACTAGTTCAGCTCATGTGTCTAAAATTGTATCTTTATAAATTTCCAAGAGGAAAGGAAACCTATGAACTTTCGATATAGCCGTTTTACTTTCTGTCTTCTTTGAGAGAGAAAGTAAATTCCTGAAAATACTACAAAATCTAGGTTCATAGAAGTTTATGAAGAGCCCCTAAATTATTTATTAGTAGCCTTAGTACGCTTTTAAGATCCTTCCTAAATCTAAAATTTGTAGTAAATGTATCCCAAAAAAAGTAGTATACTTCGAACTAAAATTTAGTTTTTAACGGTATTTCTCATAATTTCTTTTTAATGGTAGTTCTTATAATTTCTCAACCCTTTTAATTGAAAATCATATTAAACACTCTTAATAAATTCAAAAATCAAAATTTATTTCCAATAGCAAGTAAATGTAGTTTACTTAATTAAACAACATAATGTGTATTTTAAAATTATGTTTATAAATAACATAACCAATAACACTAGGTGTGAAGATAAATTTTAAACTTCATAATAAAATAGCAGAAAACTATTTGATTTTAAAACGCTAAATTGAATAAATTGATCATGATGAATTTTATACAAATCACCAATAAAATATGCATGACATATATAAGCACTCAAAGAGAAGTGTCTGCTGAGTGGATGGCTAGTAACAAGCTTATAAATAGCCTCAAGAACAATGTCCTAAAATTGCTTCCATCTGATCTAAAACCTAAATAATCTTACAAGAACTGGTGTTTTCGCAGACTAAAAATAGCTTGAGTTTGTCAATGTCCTCAATTGTTGGTTCTGCAATTTCTGGACTAATAATTGCTTTAGCAGAAGAGACTACACCTTACAGGGCTTCTAAAGGTAAGGATGAATTGTCAGAGAATCGCCTCCTTAACGCATTACTGACTCTTTTACAAAGGAACGGCCGGCCGAGCTGCAAAAATCACAATATAAGCATTGGTGGAAATTTAAAAAAAAATTGAAAAGGGTGAAAGAGTGTGGCTACTAACGAATATTCGAGGTGGATGTTCATGAATCTCTTGTTCTCTTTGCTTTGAGAAAGTGTCACGGAACCTTCAATGACTTGGTCTTGCTCTACGTCTATAGGGTCATAGAAATATACAATCGTCTGTCCAAAAAAGTGGTTGAACATCAAATTGTCAGAGAGTGTAAAGCTAGTTTTTCTCGATAATATAAGCAGAAGCAGAATTCGATATAATTTCATTGATCTTCTTAATATAAGACCAATTCCCTCTGATCTTTACCAATTTAGATGCTTCATTGAAAAGTAAAATTGATAGAACGCTGAAGAAATCAGGAAGTATATGCAAAAACATGGTCTTACTTGCTGCCAATGCGTTGGAGGAGACTCGGGAGAGGTGGACAACACAAGTGCATCACTCGGATTAGTCCGCTTCTTCTGATTTACTTCTCCAGAAGGACTTATCGACGAAGAACCACTAGCAATACTGGTTTCACTAGTATTCTTGGCAGGTGAAGAGGCCGGTCCGCTGAATTCAACGTCGAACCAAAATGCAAAACCATGCATTGGAGCTACAACAAGAAAAGAAAAAGCCTCAACACAGAAAGGAAGCAATGCTAACTTCTCTCTAAAATCCACACAATACACTAATAGTTGATAAAGAGAGTGATATACCTCTCATCATTGAGTTGAATTTATATCTTGCAGTAACCGAGTCTAGCTCTTGGATTTTTATAGTTTTACAGTCTATATGTTTAACCTGCATATCAAATGCTCTTACATAAATATAGTGGATGCGCTGGTTTTTGATTATTTACTTAGTAATAAAAAGGATAATCTTCACTCAGTATGTACAGTTAACATAGCTGAGAGCTCAAAGAGATTGGAGGTAAAGAGTATTCAGAGAACGAGGAAATACCACTTCTGGCCATGTTAGAACGTTCTCGCCTGATATGGACTCCACGCTGGGTTCTTCAAAAGCACACTGTTTAGCTAATTGCATCATCGCAGACACTGCAAACAATATCAAATATCATTACTGAAACCTTATCGTGAGGTGTTTGTTTTTTCGCTTTACAAAACTCGAATATTTATTGGATTCTTGAGAAGAAGTTTCTCAACGTGAAGGTAACTGAGAAACGACATTTCAATTGACCCTTATGAGTTATGAATTTTTGTGACTATGTAATGCCACAAGTTCATTCCCTGAAGTCAAGGACCAGGACTATCAAAGCAATAAATCCTATCATATTAACATGCTTTTGTTATCTGATCTGTCTAGGAAATGACCAAACTCCCCCGCCTATTATGTGGGATATGGCAAGCTCATATCTTAAAAAATTTACCAGCTTATTAGAAACATCAAATCCACCTAAAATTGCAAGAAATATAACTCAGTTTCAATTCTACCAGTATACCAATCAAATTTAATGCAATGATTGTCCCAAAGTTCAAGTTGATATAATACTTACTATCAATTCCATAAACATTGCGCCAAAAATCAATACTGTGACTGTATCTGTCAGGGTGAGAAATAGGTGCCATGTATAACTGTCAAAAGAAGGCAAACAACAACCTATCAAATATTGCCTTCTTTCCCAAAGTCATCATTTGATCATACTGTGATATAATATTTAAAGGGATTATAATCATACTGTTGCATGTGATGGGAGAATTAAACCTCCAGGCTTCAACCAGCGATCTCTAGCTGTGATAACACTTCCCAGCATGCTCTACATCACATCAAAAACATAATACGGGAATGAGAGAACAGGTGGATCAAGGAGCAATAATAATTTGGTAGGTTATCATTTAGACATTAACATAAAATTATCTATATACAAGATAAAACAATAACCTCATACAAGAGCATGTAACCCATCCACTCTGAAATTATAACATCAACCTCCTCGTCGATTTCAACATCCTGAAGAACATAACAACAAAAGAAGAGTTACTACAGAAGAGGAGTGTTTGCATACGAACTTGGATGTTTCACCCAACCAATCTATCTCAAGAGCGGTGCAGAAGTAAAGACTATCTCAAATTCTCCATTACGTTCATTTTATATCAGACCTTTCTGAATAACGACACCAATTTTCCTTTTTGCAAATGATGTAAATATCAATTTGAACAATGTGGGATATAACATGGAGGACCAACTTCGCATTTATCATAGACAATATATTACCTCCACTCTCCCGTGCAAGACAATGACCTTATCGGATAAACCGTTGGCTTTCACAACTTCCTTTGCCTGGTGGTGTTCACAAAAAAAAAGAGTGAGTGGAATCCTTTCAACAAACTAAGATTTCACAAACCACTTTTATTTTTATAGGGAACAAAAACCAAATGAAAACCACATGCAGAGCTAAAGCACCAGATTCGTTATAAATTCTCTCAGCTTCACAGGACCAAAAATATCAGAAACATTTGCAGGGTTTTCTTCATTGATTTAACTGACGTCAAAGGTAATCAAACCATGAAGCAATTCAGAGACTAAGATTTTAGATTAAAACTAATTGATATAAACGAAGCCTGGGTCAACTTAACTGTGAACATTTCAATCTAGGGCCTCACTTTAGACAATAAGAAAAACAGTCATCATACCCTAAACATACTCCCACCAAAGGGAAAATGCAACACATTATATCAAAGAACTCCTTCTCTATTCCAAGTTTCAATTTTACATAAGAAAACATGTTCTGGTGAAATTATAAAATCCCCCGAGCCATTTACAGTTTATGAATTAAAAAAATGGTCAGCCTCATCAGTTCACGAAAATGCAGAAGATAGAAGGGTAGCAATCCTAATCTTCAAATTACTGGATTAAAAAAAAGAAAAGAAACGAACAGCTGGAATAATACCTGGACAGCAATATCACTTGCATCTACAGCATATACCTGTAAGCATAATGAAGTTTTGTAAGAAAACATTAACAGTGTTGGTTTACCCCCGTGGTCTTATGGAATATATAAACAACAGACACAGAGAAACAATCAACATCAATATAAAAAGTTTGTGTACAGAACTACAGATGTAACTAACTCATACCCGTTTTGCACCTGCTTGAGCACAGAAGATTGAAAGGATGCCAGTTCCACAGCCAACGTCCACCACGACCTGTTACAAGCATTCAATGCAGCATTAGGTTTTCAAACAAAACAATAAACTACCACGTTATACACACAGGCTAAGCTAAAAGTAAACAACAGTCCCAATTTGAATCTTGTTCAAATATCAATTGTGAAGATTTAAGACCATAGTTGAGAAATTACAGTAACGAGAGTATTACCTTGCCTTCGATTAAGCTCTGATGCTGCATTATGGCTTCCCTATAAGTTTCTGTCCTTGCCCGATCCTATATCAACCAAGAACATTCCGCAAAGAAGTGAAAAATCCTAAATTGATGATATAATAGAGCAACAGAGCAATTACATACATACCCACCCTAAACCAAAGAGAAATTCAACCCTAAATTACAAGAAGAATGCGAAAGAAAGTACCTTGATCATCTCTTCGTGAATCCCAACGTGAGCATAGGAATGAAAATAGGCAACGTCGAAGTCAGTACAAGGCGGAGGAGAAGATTCCGAAGTCTCCAATGACTTGTGCTCGCCAAGCTGGTCAGAAACCCTAAGCACATTGGCGAGACCGCCTCGAGGGTCACGAGCTCCGGCGTGACTGCGCTTCTTGGCTCGGCCAAAAGAGCTGAGACTGGGGCCTTGCTTGTCTTCCAATTCAAGCTCGCGGTGATGGTCTCCGTGGAAACCGTTGCTGAAATCGCCGCCAGATTGCATTTTTTTCAGTTAGACACAGAGAGAGACTTTCTCTGACGCCGCTTGACGACGACGACTGTTGTAATACTTGTTCTTCCAAAGGAGCCTCCTTTTTTCTAACTAATTAAAACCCCTAAAAAAAAATCATTTTTTTCTTTGGTAATTATGTAATTTCTCTTCAGAAGAATCATACTTTTTCTTTGACTAGCACACAATTTAAACCGTGATTAGGCAGGATGATTAATTTTTATTATTTTAATAATCCAGCAACTTGGGCTTGGTAATGGGCCAATACAGCTTCTAGCGGGTTACAAAAAAAGGGAAGCAGAAGCCCCGGCAAGACTTAGTCGGAGAGAAGATCGGAAACTGAACGGGACGAGTAATTACTCTTTACACTTCAAGTAAAATAAACAATCTTTCAAGTAGCATGACACTACTGCATACATGGAAAAGAAGGTTTAAATTCTAAGCGTATTAATTAAGAAAAGTCGGAAAGCTAAAGCAAGGTTAGGGATCTACACATGAAATTGTGAAAGAATAGGCAAATTAATAGAGTCAAAACTTGCTAAATGAGCTCCTAGATCTAGGGTTTTGTTTACACGACATAAGGGAGAATTATAAACCACATACAAGTAGCAACAATTTGTTCACATCCGTGTTTGACACCTACATATACGTATATTTGTGTGACAAATATACTTGGGTAACCTAATTTGTATGTCTCTCTATATATAAAAGAGAGTGGGCAAGTTAGAAAACCCTCATTTCTTTCTATTCGGAACAATGACTACGATCTCTGATATTTCGAATTACTTGGTAGAGAAGATACTCTCTAGGGCTCCCATAACTTGTCTCGGAGCGGTGAGAACCACATGCAAACGATGGAACGCTTTATCCAAAGAAAATACTTTATGTAATGGAGAAGCAAGACATCAGTTTCTGGGGTTTATGACGAAAAAGTATAAGCTTTGTTCAATGAGGTTCAGATCTCAATGGAAAATATAACGAAGGAGGAGGTGACGATTTCGTGGATCCAACTATAAAGGAGTTAGATGATTTTCTGAATCATGTTAAGATATCTAATGTGTCTTTCAATGCGATGGGTTATTGTTATGCGTGACCAACGAGGACAAGACTAGGCTCGCCAGCTCGTGGTATGGAACCCATAAATTAGATATATTAAATCCTCATAAAATTGCTGAAATCAGAAACTAAGCCTCAGTTTAACCTACCGATCAACTCTAATGAAATGATTGTAAGCTCAAGTTGATGATATAATACTTACTACTGATTCCACAATAACATTTCTACGTTGATCTTACCTACTAACTGAAAAAAGAAGTTCAAAAACAATCATTTATTTGAAATCATCACATATTTCTAACTAGAAAATCAAATTGGAAATATATAATATAAAGTTTTATATATATCATGACACATGTAACAATCTAAAATTATAAGCACGATGATATATGATAAAATCTTATATAATTCAAATATGAAAGTAAAAATCAAAATAAATAATTTAGAAAAAAAAATGAAATAGAAAATTATAAACATGATGATATAAAAATCTTTGATAACTTAATAAATTTCACGATCATAGAGATCTTGGATAATTCAATAAACACTATATAATAAGATTTTTTACTTAAAATATAAAAAATTTATATTCTATTGCCTTTTAATAATATTTTTTTGAAAATAGTAATAGTAATTATTTTTTATATTTTCCCTTTATATAAAATTTATTGTTTAATTGAATTATACTTTAATTATATACTTTAATAAATATGTTTTTATGTAAACAAATTTGTAAGTTTAATTTTTGTGTAAATATGTGTCAAAATATAATTGGGGGAAGTTTTTTACATGTATCAAAATCTCATTACGTGTATCAATATCTCATCAAATGATTGACACATATAACAATCATGTTAATTAGTTACTAATTTTTAAACATCAACAATTATATAATAAGATTATATGCTTTCATCTTTTTTGTATACTTTTATTTTTTTAATACTAGATATTTTCAAGATTAGTTATTTACTATACTATTTAATTTAAATGCCTATTTGTTAATTTTATAAACCTTTTTAAAGAAAGTAATTGCAATCATTTTATTTTTAGGATTTGTAATTTATTGTATAATTTTCATTTTAATTTAAATATATTTATCTTTTACACATATCAAAATCTTATGAGTTACTAACTTTAAAAACTAAGCATTATATAATAAGAAGATATGTAAAAGTTTTATATAATAAGAAGACATAGAAAAGAGTGTGCAAGCAAAATAAGAGAACTCTAATTTATATTTGAAACAATGACGATGATGAGTGATCTTTCGCAGGATTTGTTAGAGGAGATATTGTCTAGGGTTCCGAGAACTTCTCTAGGAGCAGTACGATCCACTTGCAAACGGTGGAACACTTTATTCAAAGATCGAATTCTATGTAAAGCAGAAGAAACAAGGGATCAGTTTCGGTTCATAATGAAGAAGTATAAGCTTTGTTCAATGAGGTTTGATCTCAACGGAACCTTAAACGAAGATGGAGGTACCGAATTCGTGGATCCATCTATAAAGGAGTTAGGTCATTTTTTTAATCAAGTCAAGATATCTAAAGTTTTTCAATGCGACGGGTTATTGTTGTGCGTGACCAAAGAGGACAACATTAGGCTCGTGGTATGGAATCCTTATTTGGGTCAAATCAGGTGGATCGAATCCGGTAACACTAATTACCGCCTATTCGACAGGTATGCTATCGGATACGACAATAACCGTAAACACAAAATCTTGAGGTTTCTGGAATATTACAACTTTAACATGAAGCACAGATTTCTTGAGTACGAAATCTACGATTTTAGCTCTAATTCATGGAGGGTTCTTGATATCGCTCCCCGTTGGGAAATAGAGTCTTATCAACGTGGAGCGTCTTTGAAAGGAAACACTTACTTTATTGCCAAGGAAAAAATAGAATACGAAGAGGATGGAGAGTTTCCAGAGCCGGCAGATAATTTACTCTGTTTTGATTTTACGACGGAGAGCTTTGGACAGTTTCTTCCTCTGCCGTTTCAGCACTATCTTTACGATGTTGGAGCTCTCTCTTCTCTTGGAGATGAGAAACTTGCGGCGTTATTTCAGTGCGGGGATACCGATTTATCAGAGGTGGAGATTTGGGTTACAACTTTGACTGAGACCAATACAGTGTCATGGAATCCTTTCTTAAAAGTTGATATGGAACCACACTACGGTCGTAGTTTTATGTTTGACTATTACGGTGGCAGTTTCTTCATTGACGAGGAGAAGAAACTCGCTGTTGTTTTTCAGTTTGACGAATCTGGAATGACCCGCTACGAGGACGCAACTTACATCATTGGAGAGAATGGCTACGTTAAAAAAGTGCGTCTTGGAGAAGCTCCTGCGAATCAAGGAGGATATTGTTTCCCATCTGTGTGTTTTAGCTCTTATGTTCCAAGTTTAGTACAGATCAACCAAATTGTAGGATTCAAAAAAGAAAGAGAAGAAGAGTAATAAGCACAAAGAAGAAGACTTAATTATAATTGACTAGATAAGGCTCGCTTAAATAGACGGGTGTATGATATAAATTTATTTAAATATTTATCAATAATATTTAAACTTTATATAGTAAATAGTAATCTACACACTTTTTCTAATATTTAAAGTAGTAATTTTTGTATTACATAAAATTTTAATCATACACATTCAATTTTACTTATATTTTAACTATCTATTTCATCATAATAAACTATTTTGTTATTTATAACATAAAAACTACATTCGGACACTCTGTGGAAACGACATCCCGTTTGTATCCTCTAACAATGTCGGACTTACAACTGTTGGACAAACATCAAATAAATATAAACCGAGCAGTAATTAAAACGCATAGTTTGCTAATCCATTTACTATGCGATTAGCTTTACTATACACATGAGTAACTCGGACTATGCAGTCCCTATACACTCCATCTTATTAATGATATTTGAATTTTAAATAGTAACGTAACTCTCATACTTTTTCAGTATGTAATTTAGTATTTCTTTAAACCAAATTTTAATCTTACAAATTCGATTTTGCAATACAATTTAAATACCTATTTTACCATAATAAAATATATAATTTAATGATATACACTCCATCTTATTGTTAGTTTTTTTTATATAATTTAATTATATACACTCCATCTTATTGTTAGTTTTACATTTTAGATAAGAAAATTGTAAGTTAAATATTTAGATATAAACATATTAATTAGTATATATAAATATCTTTGTTTTTTAGTTTCCTATTTTCTTTTAGGAAAAAGTAAAAAAAAAATCAAACACATGTCAAAATCTAAGATCGTTCAAATAACCACGTGTCATGATCTCGTGAGTTAGTAACTTTCAAAACTGTACTTTATATAATAAGATTTTAAATAGTAACGTAACTCTCATACTTTTTCAGTATGTAATTTAGTATTTCTTTAAACCAAATTTCAATCTTACAAATTCGATTTTGCAATACAATTTAAATACCTATTTTACCATAATAAAATATATAATTTAATGATATACACTCCATCTTATTGTTAGTTTTTTATATAATTTAATTATATACACTCCATCTTATTGTTAGTTTTACATTTTAGTTAAGAAAATTGTAAGTTAAATATTTAGATATAAACATATTAATTAGTATATATAAATATCTTTGTTTTTTAGTTTCCTATTTTCTTTTAGGAAAAAGTAAAAAAAAAATCAAACACATGTCAAAATCTAAGATCGTTCAAATAACCACGTGTCATGATCTCGTGAGTTAGTAACTTTCAAAACTGTACTTTATATAATAAGATTTTAAATAGTAACGTAACTCTCATATTTTTTCAGTATGTAATTTAGTATTTCTTTAAACCAAATTTTAATCTTACAAATTCGATTTTGCAATACAATTTAAATATCTATTTTATCATAATAAAATATATAATTTAATAATATACACTCCATCTTATTGTTAGTTTTTTATATAATTTAATTATATACACTCCATCTTATTGTTAGTTTTACATTTTAGTTAAGAAAATTGTAAATTAAATATTTAGATATAAACATATTAATTAGTATATATAAATATTTTTGTTTTTTAGTTTCCTATTTTATTTTAGGAAAAAGTAAAAAAATAAATCAAACACATGTCAAAATCTAAGATCGTTCAAATAACCACGTGTCATGATCTCGTGAGTTAGTAACTTTCAAAACTGTATTTTATATAATAAGATAGCTTTTTTTTTTTTTTTTTGCGTTTCTTTTCATTAGTTTGGTTTTGTTTTTCTTTTGCAATAATGTCCTGTGAACAAGACCAATCAGTTATCATTATTTTGTTTCTATTTATTAGTGGATCAAAAAGGATACAAATGTATCCATCGTATATATATATTCCGACGACTTTGCCAAATTCCATCCGACATTTTGCAGTCATTTATCTCTCCTAGCTAGTTGTATATTCGTAGATATTGAGATGTGGAAGCTTTTGATGGCGGTGGTGGCTTGTTCAGTGGTGACAGTGTTGGTGCGAAGGAAGATGAAACGGAGGAGGAAGTGGATGCCATATAGCACTGGACATATTGCAAGCTGGTTTGGTCTCTGAAGGATATACAAGCTTAAAATGTTGTTCATGATCTTTCCAATGGGTATGATTTCTTACATATCCCAATGCTTGTTGATTAATTAGGGCTTTTTAAAATATATTCTTTTTAGTTTGTATGGGATGTTGGTTACATGATGGAGCAATATTTGGAAGATCAAAGGACATACCAAGGATTTATTTGGTTATTACATTTTGTTTGTTCTGTTTTTGCTTGCTATTATAGAAAGTTAATTTTGTGACATTGAAGTCTCTTTTTTTTGTTGCTTGAGTGTCACAATGTAAGCATGTTGCTGTAATATACACGAACTCTTTTATGTCAGAAGCGAGAGAAAGAACTATACTACATCCTTTATTCATTATATATATAATATATCCAATCAAAAAATATATATATAGATATATCTATATATATATATATCTATATATATATCCAAATAATAAAACTGTATTCATTGGTGAACTTACTAAAATCGCTTAGTAAAAGCGTGCAACACATATAACAATGATTTCTAATGTAAAAAGATTACTAAATTTTATTGTGTAAAAATGATTTCGCAGACTAAGCAAAGACATTAGCCTTGGAAAAAAAAAAAAAAGACATTAGCCTTGACTCTTGAGCATTAGAATGTGACTCTGATCTTGGAAATTGATTAGAGTTTGATAATATCTCGTGATTGTTACCTTATTAGTTTCTCATACGTTTTTAATATGGACCAAAATTGAAGTAGTTGTATCATCCACCAATTAGAACTACCTAATTATATGTTTTGATGAATGATGATGAGAAGTTTTTTTTTTCTTTTTCTAAAGTCATGAATATGAAAATGTGTCGGATCATATTATATATATTGTGAATTTGTCAATTAGGGTGTGATTGTTTTTTTCTAGAGTTGTAAAAGGTGTTCTCTCTGACAATATTAAAAACAGAAAAAATAGCATGTCTAATTCTAAGTAAAATAATAAAATTGCCGACAAAACCGCCGGTTCTTTCAATAATCAGCTAGTTGAATATTTGTATCATTACTCTAAAGATTAGTCTAATCACATCTTCTTACTATATAGCTCATAAACGTCATTGCTTCTCAAATGTGTTGTTGTTAATAAAAAGAAAACGTCATTTTAGTAGTTTTGAGTAATGGGAGTTCCCTAATAATAATAGTTAATTAAACAAAGTGTACATGAATAAACGAGTCAACCAAATAACAAATAAAAACAAGCGAATCGAAACCGTCCATATAACTCAAAAAGTACACGAGGGTATAACTGTCATTTCATAAATATTCATGTATTATTCATCGATTCGTTTGGCCTTTCCAGCGTCCTTCTTCTGACTCTTACCAAAATTTTATCAATCTCTCCCTCGCCGCGCCTTTTCGCCGGAAGGACATAACTTTTACCGGGATTTGTTGTCTACAAGGGAACCTCGAGCGCAAGGCTGTTTAATCGGAAGAATCTGGAGTCACGGAGAAGCAAAAATGAACAAAAAGAGAGACCCTTTATGCTGAGACGGTTTAATTTTGTATCTGTGGTTATAGAAAGGAATCGTTTGCGATGAAATGGAGCCTTATAGGGTTATTCTGATCGGTGGTTGAAGCGTTGTCATTTGCATTTCGTGTCATTCTGGTTATAGACTCTGTTTCAATTGCTTCTCGTCGTAAAGGCGTTTGCTTTTGTGAGTAATTTATCTCGATTCTTCTGAAAGACGTAGAAAGAGAGAAGGTTGTGTATAGATATTGGAAATGGGGAAGGTTTTGGTGATGTTGACGGCAGCTGCGGCTGTGGTGGCTTGTTCAGTGGCGACTGTGATGGTGAGAAGGAGGATGAAAGGGAGGAGGAAATGGAGGAGGGTGGTGGGTTTACTTAAGGATTTGGAGGAAGCTTGTGAGACGCCTTTAGGAAGGTTGAGGCAGATGGTTGATGCCATAGCTGTGGAGATGCAAGCTGGTTTGGTTTCTGAAGGAGGGTCAAAGCTTAAAATGTTGCTCACTTTTGTTGATGATCTTCCCAATGGGTGAGATTTTGAGATATCCCAATGCTTGTTGATTATGGTCTTTAGAAGAGTTTCCCTTTAGTTTTTATGGGATTTGATGACATGATGGTGCAATGTCTGGAAACATTTGCTTGTTAGTTGTGTGAAATCGAAGGTTTTTGTTCCTTGATTGTCACAATGGAAGTCTCTTGTTGTAATATATGAACCTTTCTATTTCAGGAGCGAGACAGGAACCTATTATGCACTTCATCTTGGAGGCTCCTACTTTAGGATAATAAAGGTTCATCTAGGTGGTCAAAGATCATCTCTTGAAGTTCAAGATGTTGAACGACATTCCATACCAACATCTTTGATGAATAGCACTAGCGAGGTGACAAGGCTTTCTCCAACATTTTTCTATTCGAAGCTCAATTCTTATGATCTGACAGATTAAATGCTCAGATGATTCTTGTTACTTGATTTTTCAGGTTCTCTTCGACTTTCTCGCATCATCCTTGCAGAGGTTTATTGAAAAAGAAGGGAACGATTTCAGTTTGTCACAACCTTTAAAAAGGGAACTTGCGTTTACTTTTTCTTTCCCAGTCAAGCAGACATCCATCTCATCAGGAGTTCTAATTAAATGGACCAAAGGTTTTGCAATTAGTGAAATGGTTAGTTCAAATTCTCTGCAACCTTTTTTACCTGTCTGCCTGATAGTGTTTACTAATTTCTTAGATTAAATCTAAGGCTGCATTACACTCTTTTTTTGGATTAATAGTTGGGTCAACTAAACGCAGAATCATCAAGTTGTGTATTTAGTTTTACGTAACAATGTGATTCATCTTCTAGCATTTGGAGTAAAGTTTGGGGAAATGTAATGTTCATGACACATTGATCTTACTAATATAGGCTGGGGAAGACATTGCTGAATGTCTACAAGGAGCGTTGAACAAGAGAGGGCTAGATATTCGCGTTGCAGCTCTTGTAAGTCCTTTACTACTGCAAAAGAATCATATTCTTGGGGAACTGCTGTTTCATTGCAATTCCTTTGATGATTTTCCTAGCCGTCACAAAATTCTGATGCCTTAACAGTTTAAGTATCGGAGAAATGGCTCTCTATCTCTTAGAAACCTCATGATATCATGTGTGGTGCTGATATTAGTTTCAATTGTTTGAGCAGGTGAATGATACTGTTGGGGCTTTATCCTTTGGACATTTTCATGACCCAGACACAATTGCTGCTGTTGTCTTTGGAACAGGTAGTAATGCATGTTACCTTGAACGAACTGATGCCATAATCAAGTGTCAAAATCCACGCACGACTTCTGGAAGCATGGTAATAACTATTAAGAATCGTTACATAGTTCATCCTTAGAAACCAGCCATCAAAGTTTAGATTCCACAGGATTCAATTTAAAAGACTTGATTTTTTCTTCTTTATGATACTTTGTTATTTTGTGTTAGGTGGTCAATATGGAGTGGGGAAACTTTTGGTCATCTCGTCTGCCAAGAACTTCATATGACCTTGAGTTGGATGCAGAGAGTATGAATTCAAATGACATGGTAATATTTTGCGAAGTTTCCTTTCTCTTGTTTCGTTTTATCATGTTTTCAAGTTATTTTTTATCAGGTAATCAATTTGGTGGGTATTGTTTTATAGGGCTTTGAGAAGATGATAGGAGGGATGTATCTGGGCGACATTGTCCGCAGAGTAATTCTTCGAATGTCACAAGAGTCCGACATCTTTGGACCTATCTCATCCATTTTATCCACGCCTTTCGTTCTGAGGTACATTTCCGTTATGTTTTCTTCTGCTTCTGTTTCAAATGGAAAAAAAAACTGCCAAACGTATACTTCGTTTCCTATATAAACTTTTGCGAATTCTCAAAAAGCACATAGTAGCTTTTACGTAACATGATTTTCGTGTTTATCTATACGTATATATTTGTCTGAATAAATTTTTCCTCCAATTTCAGAACAAATTCTGTCTCAGCAATGCATGAAGATGACACATCCGAGTTACAAGAAGTAGCACGAATCTTGAAAGATTTAGGGGTAAGCAAACAAGTTTGTTGTGATGCAAAGTTTTGTTCTGTTCACTTGGCTCATTATCTTGGCTCTCTCTCTCTCTATCTTTGATTCATAATCACAGGTGTCAGAGGTACCAATGAAGGTGAGGAAACTTGTAGTGAAGATCTGCGATGTAGTGACACGCAGAGCAGCTAGGCTAGCAGCAGCAGGAATTGCAGGAATCTTGAAGAAGGTAGGGAGAGATGGGAGCGGAGGAGGAAGGAGAAGCGATAAGCAGATAATGAGAAGAACAGTGGTGGCAGTTGAAGGAGGTCTGTATTTGAACTACAGGATGTTCAGAGAATATATGGACGAAGCTCTGAGAGATATACTGGGAGAAGATGTGGCTCAACACGTAGTGGTGAAGGCCATGGAAGATGGTTCCAGCATTGGCTCTGCATTGTTGCTGGCTTCGTCACAAAGTGTTCAAACAATACCATCCGTATGAATAATTTGTGTACATATTTACAATGTATATAGCCAATTGTTTTAGAAGCATGTAGGTTTGTGTAAATATTGTAGGCACTTTTTAGTTTCTTCTACTCATGATTAAGTAAATTACAGTTTATTTACAACAACAAAAAATGACTTGTTAGTGCAACGGAATTAATACAGAACAGTGAAACCTAATCTTTTGGGGATAAATCTTTGTGTCATTGTGTGAGAGAGGACATTCAAAAACTACACCATAAATTCAAACAGTAAGAGACGAAAGCCCAACTTCATTACATGCGTTACCCGACAAAAAGCAAAAATTTCTTGAAGTAAAAAGTGAGCAAGAAACGAGAGAGTTGAAAAATAAACAGAAACAGCTCTTTCAGAGGCTACATTGTTACAGCGCAAAAAAGAAGCTAAAGAGGAGCTGAAAATGCGGACAAAAACACACACTAAGGATGATAAGGCGGATAAAGAGGAGCTGAGCTTTGCTTATTCTTCGCCTTGGCTCTCATCCTTCACCAGTTTGATCATGTCGTCAATTCGTAGAATCGTTATGGCTGCCTCTGTTGCAAACTGGTCACAAAACAAAGCTCCTTTAAAATTTAAGAGATTACTTGATTTTTTAATATTCTAGTTCATGTAAAGCCAAGTGCCTTTTACCTGGATAATTTTCACTTTGCTCATAGCTGGTTCGATCACTCCAGCTTCCAAATTGTTGCGGATGGTTCCGTTTACGAGGTCAAGTCCCATGCTGCATTTACGTTTTCTCAACATGAAGCCAATGAGCATATAACATTTTCAAACAGAACCTCAAAGGGAAAAGACACAAACAGATTGCTTATCACCTTGAATAGTGCTTCTTATCAGCCTTGGTTTGTGCAGTGTGGTGGTACGCTCTTAGTTTAGCTACCAATTCGGTTGCATCCTTAGCAGCGTTTACTGCAAGCACCTGATAACAGGATGATAAACGTTGGATTATAAGATAAGAACAAAAGACAGATTTTTATTGATGAAATAGGTTTGTAGGTCGCACCTTTGGTATAATCAATAGCGCATCAGCAAATTCAGCGATGGCCAATTGTTCGCGAGAGCCCAAGGTTGTAGCAAGGTGCTCCAGATACACAGACAATGCTGATTCAACTGCACCTCCACCCGCAACCACCTGTTTGACAAGGAAACAAGAAATGTAATGTTTGTTCTTTGCTAAATGCAAGGAGTATGTCTAACAGAAAGTAAAGGAATGTTACCGTGTTGGACTCAAGGGTCCTCTTGACAATACATAAAGCGTCATGCAGTGCTCTCTCCATCTCATCAAGCATGTAGTCATTTGCACCTCTTAAGATCAACGAGACCTAACAGGAAAAAAACACTTATAAACATGAAAAACCTAGACAAAACTCTGTGTGATATGTTAAACAACTTTAAAAGAAATATACTTAAGATTGATTTTGTGTGATATAGTACTGTCAGCAATCAAGTAAGATTCATTGCTGAGAGAATGGCATACCGCACTACTTGTTTTGGTTCCCTTTATCAATATAACATCATCATCTGCGATTCTCTCTTCAACAACCTCATCAGCAGATCCAAGGTGAGCTGGATCAAATGTTTCTTCGCCCTCCATGTCAGCAAAAGTGGTGACCTAAAATAAAGGATAAATATATTAGTTGAAATTTTAGTTTGACAACATGGGTATTGAAAAAGCCTAGCGCAGGAAGTACCAGAGTCGCTCCTGTCGCCTTGGCAACATGACGCATGTCTTCTTTGCGCACACGCCTAACAGCAATAGCTCCTGCCTCTACAAAGTACTGAAATAAAAACAAGAGAAATGAGAATCCATTACGGTGAACCAAACATAAACGCAACTAAACTTGAATACTTCAAAAACTAAGTTATGTGTAAACGATAGAGAAAATCATTGGTTTTCATTCTCACTTTAAGTGCCATGTCGTCAATCCCCTTTGTGGTCAGAATTACATTGGCCCCAGCTTTGAGAAGTTTCTCTATCCGCTCTTTTGTCATGTCAGCTTCTCTGTGGAAACAAATATTCAGCAACATATTAAAAAACTCTGTATGGAACACAGATAACATGAGCTACAAGTGTACAGTAAAGCAAATTTATTAAGCTTTCCATATCGCATACACCCGGAAATTGGAGAATGCAAATACTTCTTCACCCAAGGATCAAGAGAACAAACCGAATGACATTTGGTAGGAAAAAAGCAAGCACTCTGAATGTAAGGAATTCAGGGAAAAGTGTATAACTGCGAAAACTACCTTTGACGGATCTTTTCAAGTTCTCGTGGGTCATTAACAACAACTTGGACACCCAGCTGCATTTTTGTCTTCTGCAGATTGAAGTCAAGGCAAGCAATCTTTGCTGGGGACACTCGTAATGGCATCCCTTGGGCAGCACGACCAGTATTGAGTGCATATCCATTTAACAAATAGCTGTCTCTTGCACTTTGTCCATGAGCTTTCAGAATATTAATGCCCTACAATGCGGTAAGAATAAGCGTTTAAGCATAAAAATATCATCCTCACTACAGATCTTTATGTTTGAAACTTTGACAGAGAAGCATTAACAGACCTTGATAGGGTATTTTATCTCTCCCCGCTGATTTGTCATCTTTACTGAAAGAACGGCTTCCACAACCTTTAAAAGAAATGTGATTATAACAGTTCAGCCACATGCAATGACTAGGGTATTATTGCAAGATAAACCAGATTTAAGTAGAAAAGAGTCCCCCAAGAAAAAACCAAGAATAAACATAGGTTTTAATAACACTAATGTTTTAATGAATTTCCACGTTATTGCTTAGTAAGGAGAACTGGAAGCGTACCAAATTGGCAAAGAAGTCGCTGTCACCAGATATCAGTTTGGAGGACATGCTGGTTTTGGCACAGTTTATCAATGGAACTTTCCCAAGCTTTTCGACCTATAAAACGCAAAAAAAAAAGTAATTAACTAAAGGGGAAGAGACAGACAGTACAGTGAGCTTTCCCAATTATACTGACACAAAAAAATTGTATGAAGAGAGGAAAATTTCCTCTAAGAGGCAAGACTATAGACCATCACACGAGGACTAACCTTGGTCACCAACTTCTCTTCTATGTATTTGCAAGATTCTCTCATTGCTAGCTGTCAACAGTAAAAAAGATAATGAACACACTGGAAACACTTCTGCAGTGCAGGTTACAACATATGAAATTAAAGTCGCAGCTTACCCTATATCCACTGATAATTGATGTTGGATGTATTTTGTTCCTGACCAAATCATTTGCCCTCTGCAAATATATACATAAGACCCATTAATCATCAAGCAATAGTTACCATGTGAAAAATCTCCCAACTCTAGGAAAACCAAAACCAAAGAAAACAGTAATCAAACTAACCTTCAACAACTCAGCAGCTACAATAACAACAGATGTAGTCCCATCACCGACTTCTCTATCTTGAAGTTCAGCTAACTCGACAAGAACCTGTCACAACAAAAGTAGACAGATTAGAGAACTGAGTAACTAATAATTCATAACCAGTGTTTTGAAATGATGATAAGAAAATACGTATAACAATCACATTTGCATAAATTACCTTAGCAGCAGGGTGCTCGACCTCCAACATCCTAAGAATAGTAGCACCATCATTTGTAATAGTCACATCACCAATATCATCCACCAACATCTGAAACACAAGCCAACATAACATGAAACACGATTGGAGGAACTAGGAACGAAAATACAAAGGACAATATCGAGCAGATTTAGAATAAAACTAGAAATGGTTAGGTCTAAAAGTAACCTAAAACTAAACACAACTGTTGCCAAGATGCATCTAAGATATAAAAAAGAAAGCTAGCAGAATATATATACACAGATGCAAATCAGAAACCAAACCTTGTCGAGGCCGACGGGACCAAGTGAGGTCTTAACAATATTAGAAACAGCTTGACAAGCCATCACTGCAAATAGAGTATATAAAATACGAGTCAATAACCACAAAACATCTAAAAGAATAGATTCAAAACAAACCCTAGCTAGAGATCGAAACAAATTTGCGATGAAAACAAAGTGAACAGTTTAGTAATGAGAAGAGATAGGAAATAGACGTAAGAGGAAGCGATGGAGAGTAGTAGTACCGTTCTGAGTACGAACATCTTGGCCGGATTGTCTATCGCCGGAAATATCCGGATTTTGGGCGGAGATCGACATTATTCAGTTGTTATATGAACAGAAGAGGAGAAGCGAAAGGCTCTAGATCGGAGATCTGAGCTCTCGAGATAAAGTGCAGTGAGAGATTTTTCGCCTTTTATTGAATTGAAGCGAAAATGCTTCTCAAAAGTTTGTGAGAGTGAGAGACTCCGGCGGGTTTTTAACTTTCAAGGTTTCTGGGATGTACGGCCAGGGTATGAATGAAGCGGCGACGTTTTTATATTGGGCCGAAATAATATATACCCTCAAAGCCCATTTGTAATAAAGAGTTAAGCACGAATTATGGGCTTGGGGATTTAAAAAGAAGGCCATAAATGTCAATTTCAAAACATTTCATTAGTCTTCAGTACTTTGTCCGGTGCCAACGTTTCACATGTTTGAGTCTTACTTCTCTCGTGGGGAACTTTGGTTTCTGGATTTTTCAATAGTTCAGAAACTTTTTTTTGTATTATACTTTCAGATACTTACTACAACATTTCAGAGTTACTATTATGAACTTCTCAAATCTCAGTTACGGAAGAGATATAGGTGGTGATTGTGGAACTGTAATAAAGGTAGAGTTTGATTGCTAATATTGGCTCAAATTGAGATTATAAAAGTAAAAGAGATATGATCCAATACAGTTGAGATTTTAAAATCAGTTACAGTGATTTTTGAGAATCATGCGTTTAAAGGCTTGTAGAGCTTCTCAACCATCTTCCTGTACTCTGTATAACATTACAAGTTCAAGAAGACGAATATCATTATGAATCGAAAAATGGAGACGTCCAGAGATGTGTAATCTGATAACTATTGCAATTTTACCTTCTTGATTGCTCCAAAGCTGAGCCGCTTGATTGTTCAATGGTGAGCTGATGTTCGGTTCTGATCAATTAAAACAAAACAGGAAAAATCAGATACTGGATCAAACCAACAGAGAAATTCTTCATAAGTAACCTCAACAGTTATATCAGCCATAGAGTTTACCTCCGAGAAGGCTTTGAATTGAGAGTAATATCGTCCTCACATCATAAGCAGATGACCATTTATCCTACAAAAGATGTGAAAACAGATTCTGTTTTAAGTACTGCTTCTCTGATATGTGATTCCATGGGATTTACAGTAACACAAGTAGAAAGAGCAAGTGATTGTTATGTACCTGAAGAATGTCCAAGCAAATATTGCCATAGAGATCCACATTGGGGTGGAAGCAGCATGTCTCAAACTTAACTTTGGGAGACTTAAAAGGATAATCGTTAGAGAAAGTGAGTGAGAGTCTGTACTCAGTTCCTTCGAACACAGTATCTTTGCTTCCTGTAATTGTTCCTTTCCAGCAAAATATGTTGTCTTCCTCTGGAAACGCAGATATCCCCGGATCAGCTCCCATCTGCAATACATAAACCCAAAGGCCTCTATATAAGCATCCAACCATATCAACAGGTTCAGTTATGCAGAGAAAAGATAGCTTACCATCAATCCCATTAGTTCAGATTGCAGCCTGCAATTAAGGAAAAACAATGAATTAGCAAAACCATGAATTTGTTTGCTTTGATCAAGAAAGGGTACATAAAAGAAAGTACTTGAGATCTGTAGTACATACAAAGTTTGATGTATCATTCTCTTAGAGACATTATAACAAACAGTTGGTAGACAAAGAGAGAACCCATCATTTCAGAAGAGAACAAGAGAAGTCACAATCAGTTTTGGATCCATCGTTTTCTCTAAAAATGATCTAGAAAGCATGTAGACCACAAGAAATGGATATGGGTAGAGCCAAAACCTAATCTAATCTACCTAAAGAAACATGAACAACTCTATAAACAATCGCAGCGATTCTAATCATTAAGAGGCTAAAGACTAATTCCTTTAAATGGACGCGAGAATATTCCAAGATCGGAAAAATGTAAAAAAGAAATAACCTTTTTAGAACGGAGTGGCTATCGACGGTCTTAGTCGGAGGAGCAGATTGCTTTGATCCGGTGGCTGCCGGTGTAGTCGCCGCCGGAGTATTCCCTGTGTACCCATTAACCGTCGCCATCCTTTTTCGCCTCTTCTAATTGAACAAAGCAACAATCGTAGTCGAAATTTCTGAAATTGAAACGCTTTTTTCTCGAGAAGAATCAGATTCAAGAATGATCGAAACTGAAGAAGAAGGAGAAGAGAGATAGAGATAGAGATAGAGAGAGAGTTCTTCTTCTCTTCTTTGAGAGAGAGAGACGTGGGTCTGGGTTATAAAACGTGTACGACACAAGAAACGTCGTCGTTTTCAAAAGCAATAAAAAGGAATTATCCTAAAGCATTTTCCGAACGTTATCACTTAGGTTATAGCGGCTATTTTGATGCATTTGAATTGAAAATTCACCTACCTTATGTAACGGCTATTTAATCTTTCCAATGATAAAATTTGTTACAAAAATATGTAAAATGTTGAATCATGTAAAATGCTCAATAGATCAGAGATTTATGAGGTCTACAAGAGGAGAGGGTATCGAGAGCAAAGGATAAATCAAGATCTTGTTACAATATGATTCATCACAAGGACACACTATCTTTGAAACTAATTCCAAAGTTAAAGAGAGACACATTTCTATAGATACAATGATAACTTCCCTAGCTTTTCAAACCTATTGAGAAACATCACACTAAGAAGCCATCAGAGATGACTACACAAGATAAGGGGAGGGAGATGTACATACGGTACCGATCAACAATTGAGCTTAATGACTCGAGAGACTCTTTCAAAGAAGATGGGACACATACTTGTGCTGAACTTTATAACTTCTCTCATCCATTCCGGTGCCACTCTTTGAAATGTTCCGAGTGATGCAGGCTTGTAAAGCAGCTCAGATTCTTCACCATTTGGGTTATTTATAAAAGTTAGGCTGAAGGATAAACCTGTTATGGTAAAATAATCAGGGAAACAAAATCAGCATTGGTGCTTTTCTGGTGGCTGATGATCTCAAAAGATCTTTTGAATCAAAGTAAATAGATCATGCAGGAAAAACAAATTACCGGTTGTTGGGTGTGAGGCTACAATGCAGGCGCGTTTGCCCTTATTATTAGTTGATAATTTCATTCCTAGCAAGTGTTTGCCAAGAGCTTGAAATGTACAACTAGCAGAACTACTTGATCCATCGTAGGTTGTTCTGCAGCATTGTGGCTGAGAAACCAAGAGAGGCTCCTTGAAACAAAAGCAAGAAAAAGTATCAGTAAGGCTAATTTTATGATCCACTGGGTTTGTGAAGCAAGATGCACAACATTCAGCTCAGAACTGAAAGGTTAAGAGGTGATCTGTTTTACCTTTGCTTTATGATGTTTGCTAATGTCAGGTGATACCATATCCGTTTCCACCAAATCTTCTGACAGTCTGCTACGTTTTATCATGCTTCTCGTTGTAACTCGAGCACTTTCAGGAGTCTTTCTCTTTTGTTTTTTTCCACTTTGATCTTCATAGTTGCGAGGATGTTCCTCTTGGACCAGCTCTTTTAGCTTGACAACTTCTTCAGAAAGTGATTTGTCTGTAAGAAAAACAACAAAGATTTTATCCTAGACAGTATTATAACCAAGTCCTCATCACTCTCCATGAAGCAGTTCACATTATCTCAGCTAAATTCCTAACTAAACTACATATCATGTCCAATTATAAGGCTACATTCCATGACACATGAAAATAGAGCAGCAACTATCATCAATTAACATAGTTTCTTACTCTTTAGTTCTTCTTCCATGAGAAGCTTTTGACACTCCAGAAACTTGTCGTCCCTGCCAGATCTGTGGATCAAGATTGTTATAGTTACATTAGCAAGGCTCCAACTTCTCTAAATAAAAAAGAATGTCTGGGAAAATCAAGACGGTAAGGTGAAGTACATGCCTGATTGAAATGATTTCATTCCTCAACTTCTCAACCATCTCCAGAGAACTCTGATTTTCACCTCTCAAATGTTCCATCAACTCCTCTGAGGCTGCAAATAGCAAAAGAGAGAAAAGACAGACACACTAAGAACGTATTCACAGACTTAAAAGGTCTCTTGTTATAATTCTCGATTCCAAGTGTTTGTAATTGCAATGTGAAATCAAACCTAACTAGAGATATCTAAAATTCAAGTATGGAACAAAGGAACTCAAACTCAAAGAACGAATCTTTCGAAATTGGTACCTGAAACAAAGGTAAGGAATTTCTCTTCTTGTTCCTTATTAATCTCATCGTATTCGGAATATTTCTTCTTCTGAAAAAAAAGGAGATCGAAATCAAAATCGAACCCAGAAAAGCGAAATTCCGGAGAAACCCTCAGAAATTGACAAGAAAATTAAACGGAAGATGTTGCAGAAAACCTGGAGTTTGGTGTATTTGTCGTAGAGCTTGGCGTAGAGAGCTTCCATTTTCTGCTCACTGTAGAAGAGTGAAGAATCAAATCAAATTGATTACCCGACCCGGAAAGAAGCAAAATCGACGAGCTTACAAATTCGATTCAAGAGAGCAAAACACACTCGCTTTGGTTTCCAGATTTGAAGGAGAATGACGAAACTGATGAATTCAAAAGAGACCAACTTTATAAAATTCCCAAACCGACGACGCCTATGACACTGAGAAGTGGATTTTAATTCTAGGGCAACGGTTTTTTTCTTCTTCTCAAAGCACTATTTTTCTTCTATCTTTTTATTTAATTTTAAGTTCTTAATTATAAGAATATGAAAACCAAGTTATCCATTGGATTCACACATTTTTTTTTTTGATGAAAAGATCTATTTTGGTCCACACTTGTGACCATAATTGTACATGCCATGAAGGTCACGAGAGTTTCGCTGGGAACTTAGTACAAATTTCCTCTGTTATAAACAATCCTGATTGATTATTGACTACGGATTCCTCTTGTTTCATCAACCTACCAAAAAAAACAATGATATCACCGTTGACGCTCAAAACTCCTTCATCTTCATCCTCTTATGTCTCTTCTCACTTCTCTGTTGCTATCTCTTCTTCAAGAAACCTAAGGATGGCTTTATAGCGAATAAGATAATGAGATTTTTGGGGAACACGGAGAAGAGGAGCCAAAGGACATCAAGATGGAGACATGATGGACGTATTGTTAATGCTTATGATGATAGATCCTGAATCTTGGTGATGTCCTAATGAGTTTAAGCCAGAGAGGTTTTTAGCTTCTTTTGGATCAGGGCAAGACGATGCACTTCAGTACATTCTTTTCGGAAGCGGAAGGAGATGCTGTCTGGGAGTAAATCTGAGTTACATCTTTGTAGGAACTGCGATTGGAATGATGTTGCAATGCTTTGACTGGAAAACCAAAGGAGACAAGGTTGACATGGAAGAGGCCATTCGAGGATTGAACCTGACCATGGCTCATCCCCTTAAGTGCATTCCTGTTGCTAGAAACCTAAACCCTTTGGCTTGCTCGAACCTTAAACCCTGTAACTTTGAATTTGCAAAAAAGTTGTTGGTGAGAGGAAGCTCTGCTCCGCTTTGTATGTTCCCGTGTCCAAGTCTCCCGGTTTAAGTGGCTACCTTTTGGTTTAGTTTGGTTTATTGTGTGAAATTGTAAATAATTGTGTAGTGTTCTTCGGTTTAAGGCATATATCGGTTTCATTGTTCACTGACTTCACTGACTTCATTCACTTCAAATCTTGTGTTTATGATCTTAAAAATGCAGCGGTTTTTAAGGTTGATTTTGTTTTCTCCGATTCGATTCTCTGTATAATGCGATCCCACTCATATGTGACTAATTGGGTTTTTGCCCATATAAAGGAAGCAAAATTCAGGTGATGAAGGAAAAAGATGAAGATGTCGGCTTTGAAGTGAAGAAATTGGAGATTTAACAAATTCAGAAGTTTGAGGGAAATTTACAGCATTGGAATCCCTCTAGACACTGCTGGTTAGGATTGGGAATGGAGGAATTAACAGCTGCAAGATCAAGAAATCCCCTAAGCAGCTGAATCGTGTGACCAGAAAGGGGCTGATTGTTGTGAATTGTGATCGTCTGCTTTTCTTTTACTTGAGATTCTTGAATCTGATTTCTGATAGCGTTCGAGCGAGAGAGAGATTTTCATGTCTCGGAAGCTGATTTCTACAAGAGTTTATGGTCAAGACATGGACTTCCCAACATCACTTATTTTGCTTGGCCGGACACAAGAAGGTGGGTTGGGATTTAGAGTTAGACCACTTTGACATGTTTACTTCTTTGAGATTGAGCTACCCTATTTTGGTATGTCTTGCAACTCCTCCATTATTCTTGTTTGTTCCAATGTTTTGGTCTCTTAATCCTATCCTAGGAATTTGCTGTACTTGCTCTGGAGTCAACCATAAATCCAGTAGGGAATGATTGAATCACATCCAGTAACATGTTTTTAGTCAAAACATCTATCTGAGATTCTTAGTAGATATAAGAAGTTTGACAAAAATGAAATGCTTATTTATAGAAGAGTGATGAACTATCTTGGTCCCACACTAGTAACCACGATGAAAAATACATTATTTGTATCTAATATATACAGAGGATGGTCGATTCTTGATTAACGAATCTCATGTCTCATCTTCCTCTTTCACTTTGAGCAATTATGGCAGCAATGAACATCGTTGACTTTCAAAACTGCTTCTTTTTTGTCCTCTTAAGCCTCTTCTCACTTCTCTGTTACTCTCTCTTCTTCAGGAAACCAAAGGAACCTCGACTTCACTATGATTTACCTCCGAGCCCTCCGACTCTTCCCATCATTGGTCATCTTCACCTTCTTCTCTCTGTTCTAGTCCACAGATCTTTACAGACACTCTCCACCAAGTATGGGTCTATTCTCTATCTTCGCGTCTTCAGTTTCCCTGTAGCCCTCGTCTCCTCAGCATCTATTGCTTATGAGATCTTCAGGGAACACGACGTGAACATCTCGTCTCGTGGTTTCCCTCCTACCGATGATTCCCTTTTTGCTGGATCTTTCAGCTTCACCTCTGCTCCCTATGGAGATTACTGGAAGTTCATGAAGAAGCTCCTGGTCACGAACTTGCTTGGACCCCAGGCACTCGAGCGGTCACGAGGATTCCGTGCAGATGAGCTAGATCTGTTTTACGAGAACCTGTTGGATAAAGCGATGAAGAAGGAGAGCGTGGATATCTGTGTGGAGGCGTTGAAGCTCAGTAACAACAGCATCTGCAAGATGATCATGGGGAGGAGTTGTTCAGAGGAGAATGGTGAGGCAGAGAGAGTTAGGGCTTTGGCTACCCAGTTAGATGGCTTGACGAAGAAGATCTTATTGGCGAACATGTTGCGTGCGGGGTTTAAAAAGCTTGTTGTCTCACTGTTTAGAAAGGAAATGATGGATGTTTCCAGCAGATTTGATGAGCTGCTCGAAAGGATCCTTGTGGAACATGAAGATAAACTGGACATGCATCATCAAGGTACAGACTTAGTGGACGCGTTGTTGGCAGCTTGTCGGGACAAAAATGCAGAGTATAAGATCTCTAGGAACCATATCAAGTCGTTTTTCGCGGTAAATGTTCCTCCCATAAGGTGGTTTCATTGAGAATGCATAACTTTTTTGCCTAAGAAAAAACGTTTTGCAACTGCAGGATCTCTTATTTGCAAGCACTGACACCTTTGTGCAAACAACACAGTGGACAGTGGCGGAGATCATTAATAACCCTAATGTTCTTGAGAGATTGAGAGGAGAAATCGATTCCGTGGTCGGGAAAGCAAGGTTGATTCAAGAAACTGATTTGCCAAACCTCCCTTATTTGCAAGCGGTGGTCAAGGAAGGGCTAAGACTGCATCCGCCGGGGCCTCTCTTTGCAAGGTTCTCCCAAGAAGGGTGTAGGATCGGAGGGTTCTATGTACCGGAGAAAACAACATTAATGATTAATGCTTATGCTGTGATGAGAGATTCTGATTCTTGGGAAGATCCTGATGAGTTTAAACCAGAGAGGTTTCTAGCTTCGTCAAGATCAGAGCAGGAAAAGGAGAGAAGAGAGCAAGCAATTAAGTACATTGCTTTCGGAAGCGGACGAAGAAGCTGTCCTGGAGAAAATCTAGCATATATCTTTTTAGGAACTGCAATTGGAGTGATGGTACAGGGATTTGAGTGGAGAATCAAAGAAGAGAAAGTTAACATGGAAGAGGCTAATGTAGGACTGAGCTTGACCATGGCTTATCCTCTTAAGGTCACTCCTGTTCCTCGAACCCTAGTCCCCTTAACTCAGAATCCACTGAACCGGAGTTCATGAATCTTTGGTAAGTAATTAGGTAGCCTTGTTTTTACGTTACCGTGTCTGAGTTTACTGGTTTAGTTTGGCTAATGTGTGAAACCGTAAACAATTGTGTTGTTATTCGGATTTATTTGTGGATTGGTTCATATATGGGGTTATCTTGAAAGCAGCAAACTTTAGCTTCTTCATGTTACTTGGTTCAATGGATTTGAAGGATGCCAGTTGGAGTAGCATAGAAATAAACATTATATTGCAATCACATGAGTTTCTTTTGCGAACCATTCATGTTTCAGGGAAGGGAGGGAAAACTTAAGATCTTGCAGTAGATTTGAGAAATGTTTTGGTCTTTATATTTGTCCTCTCCACCTATGATATGCTACTCATGTGTGGTTTCTGTGACTTTGATTGAATTTATGACCCGAAAGGAAGAAAATTTCAGTTGTGTAGGGTTTTTGTAATTTAGATATTAAAGCTCTTTACGGAGATTTCTGCAGTAATTATTCTTCTTTTAATGCGCTTTCAAGTAGTGATGTTTGCGGCTTCTTGGCTCCCTGGATTTACAACGTTTTCCTGGCAAACTCATCAAATTTCTTCAAACCAATGCTCGCATATTCATCAGAACAAGCTCCTCGACATCAACGCACTCTCACAACTCACAAGCTCCAAGCTAGCCTTCAATATCTTCATTCAACCATAATCTCACTTGGTAAATATCTCTCTTTCAGTAATTCCTCTTTCTTTTTCATGGGTACTACATTACAAAAATCAGACAAAACTTTCACGGATTCCTCTTTCTTTTTCATGGGAACTACATTACAAAAATCTGACAAAACTGATAGAATATTAAATTCACTTGTCGTAAGATGTGAGTTATTAGCAAAATTTCACGGAGTTCCAATAAAGAAAAACATTTCTTGATCTAGTAAACAAAACATGGCCATACATTAGATTCATTGATTCTTGATAAGAGAAATTGTATCTAATGGCAAAGATATCTTGATGATTTTAAATGCTATTTTCTTAAGAAAATTTTCAAATATGATATGAAACCAAAGATCACATACAATCTAATTTTAGTGGTTAAAAAAACAAAATCAAATTAACCAATTTAAACAACAATTTATAATGATTGTGGTCCTCAGTTTACAAACTTTTCCAAATTGAGTAAGGCTATTACATTTTGGTAACAAAGGGGGCACGGCACCTCAACTTTCCAAGAAATTTGTATTTTTATGTGCTATTCAAACACTACATTACGGATTCCTCTTTCTTTTTCATGGGAACTACATTACAAAAATCCGACAAAACTGATAGAATTATTAAATTCACTTGTCGTAAGATGTGAGTTATTACCAAAATTTCACGGAGTTCCAATAAAGAAAAACATTTCTTGATCTAGTAAACAAAACATGGCCATACATTAGATTCATTGATTCTTGGTAAGAGAAATTGTACATTTATATGTCATTTGCCTCGTCTTCACTTTGAGTAACAATGGCAGCAATGATCAACGTTGAATTTCAAAACTGTTTCATCTTCATGCTCTTATGTCTCTTCTCACTCCTCTGTTACTCTCTGCTCTTCAGGAAACCAAGCTCAAGACAAAACTCCTATGACTGTGATCTGCCTCCAAGCCCTCCTTCTATGCCAATCATCGGCCATCTTCACCTTATCCTCTCTTCTCTTGTCCACAAGTCTTTTCAAAAAATCTCCTCCAAGTACGGACCTCTCCTCCATCTCCGCATCTTCAACGTCCCCATAGTCCTCGTCTCCTCTGCGTCAGTGGCCTACGATATCTTCAGGGTGCACGATGTAAACGTCTCTTCTCGCGGTCCCCCTCCATTCGAGGAGTCACTCTTGTTCGGATCTTCCAGCTTCATCAGCGCTCCCCTCCCTATGGAGATTACTGGAAGTTCATGAAGAAGCTAATGGTCACAAAGCTGCTTGGACCGCATGCACTCGAGAGGTCACGAAAAATCCGTGCAGATGAACTATACCGGTTATACACAAACCTGCTTGACAAGGCGATGAAGAAGGAGAGTGTTGAGATCGGTAAGGAAACAATGAAGCTCACTAACAATACCATTTGCAAGATGATCATGGGGAGGAGTTGTTCGGAAGAGAACGGTGAGGCAAAAATAGTCAGGGGTTTGATTGCCGAGTCATTTACTTTGTCGAAGAAATTTTTCTTGGCAGCAACTTTGCGCAGGTTGCTGGAAAAGCTCGGGATCTCGTTGTTCCAGAAGGAGATAATGGGTGTTTCCCGTGGATTCGACGAGCTACTAGAGAGGATTCTGAGGGAGCATGAAGAGAAACCGGACGAGCATCATGATACAGACATGATGGACGCATTGTTGGCTGCTTATAATGACGAAAAAGCCGAGTATAAGATCACTAGAAACCAGATCAAGGCGTTTATAGTGGTATATCATTCTATGATCACTTTTGGTTCTTTGAGATTAACCACACCTAACAGTTCACACCAATACTTGTCCTTGAATAATAAGATACGTTATACAATTGCAGGATATGTTCATAGCGGGCACTGACATCTCAGCGCTAACGACACAGGGGACAATGGCTGAGATCATTAACAACCCTAACGTTCTTGTGAGAATTAGAGAAAAAATCGATTCTGTTGTAGGGAAATCAAGGTTGATTCAAGAAACGGATCTACCAAAGCTCCCTTACTCACAAGCGGTAGTCAAAGAAGGGCTGAGATTGCACCCGCCTACGCCTCTCATGGTAAGGGAGTTCCAAGAAGGGTGTAAGGTCAAAGGTTTCTACATACCAGCGAGCACAACCCTTGTTGTTAATGGTTATGCTGTGATGAGAGATCCAAATGTCTGGGAAGAGCCTGAGGAGTTTAAGCCGGAGAGGTTTCTAGCTTCTTCAAGATTAAGGGAAGAAGAAGAGATAAGAGAGCAAGCCCTCAAGTACATTGCATTTGGTAGCGGAAGGAGAGGATGTCCTGGAACAAATATAGCGTATATCTTTGTAGGAACGGCGATTGGAATGATGGTGCAATGCTTTGACTGGAAAATCAAAGGAGACAAGGTTGACATGAAAGAGGCCATTGGAGGACTGAACCTGACATTGGCTCATCCCCTTAAGTGCACTCCTGTTGCTCGATCCCCAAAACCTTTTTAAGTTCAAATTATTAAAACCGATGTTCGATGTTTGATGTTGGTGACTGGACTATAGTGTTGTAAGATGAATGAAGTTATAATAATAACGAAGCTTGCTTTTTGTTGTTCTGTTAGTACTCGTTCATTCATTCTCTATTAAGACACTCAAAATCTCATACCACTCTTTATTTTTCTCAAACCTCACACTCTCTATTATTTTCTACGTTGCTTGATATTGTAACTTCTTACTCTTGTATTGTATGTTATGGGGATGATTGCTCTCGTTTATTCTCTCTCAATCTATGTTCTACAGAGAGTCTGCAGCCCACTTTTGTTGACAAAAGGAGAAACCAACACATCTTATTTTCAATAATAAACACTATTTAATTTTTCAACAAAAAAACACTCCTTTGACTAAGAATTAGTGAATTACCACATGTGATGCAATTCTAGAATACGTGGTAACAGAGATTATTTACACTATGTTTTATCTACCTTTCCGGCTTTGAGCAACAATTGCAACAACGATGATGACCGTTGAGTTCCAAAACTGGTTCCTTTTCATATATTAAGGAGAGAATCATATCTTTGATTATTTTATTCGAAATCTTATACAAGCTGGTGCACTACGTGTCTCTCATGTCTCAACCCATGATCAGTTAGCAGACGCATTGACGAAACCACTACCACGTACCAGTTTTCAAGCTGCATGTTCCAAGATTGGAGTGACAAGAGTCCCTCCATCTTGAGGGAGCGTATTAAGGAGAGAATCATATCTTTGATTATTCCAATCATACCTTTGATTTCTCATATCATTCGATTACTACAATCATGGACTTATTTATGTATAGTACATATTCTGATTTATGTCTATTGTAATACCCTAGCTAGCATCTCCTCTGTATATAAGTTCTCACTCTGTTTTAATAAAAAGATATCACTTCTACAAACTCTTATATCATACTCCTCTGCTTCTTGTCACTCTTTTGTTACTCTCTCTTCTTCAAGAAACAAAAGGACTCACAAGTGCTTCCGAGCCCTCCGGCTCTTCCGATCATTGGCCATCTCCACCATGTACTCTTTTCTTCAGCTTACAAGTCTTTACAAAAACTCTCATCCAAGTACGGACCTCTCCTATATCTCCGTATCTTCAACTTCCCTGTAGTCCTCGTCTCCTCGGCCTCAGTGGCATATGAGATCTTCAAGGCCCATGACCTGAGCATCTCCTCTCGCGAGAACCCTCCAATCGACGAGTCCCTCTTGCTTGGATCTTCCGTCTTTGTCAGGGCCCCTTATGGAGATCATTTTAGGTTTATGAAGAAGCTCTTGGTTACAAAGCTTTTAGGACCACATGCACTCGAGAGGTCACGAGGCATCCGTGCAGATGAGCTAGAGCGGCTTTACAGAAGTCTTTTTGATAAAGCTGTGAAGAAGGAGAGTGTTGAGATTGGTAAGGAAGCAACGAAGCTCAGTATCAACAGCATATCTGCAAGATGAGCATGGGGAGGAGTTTTTCAGAGGAGAGTGGTGAGGCTGAGAGACTAAGGGGATTGGTTACTGATTTAGATGGCTTGACAAAGAATTTTTTGTTGGCAAACATATTCCGCTGGCCGCTTGAGAAGCTCGGAATCTCACTGTTCAAAAAGGAGATAGTGTGTGTTTCAAATATCTTTGACAAGTTGCTGGAGAAGATTCTTGTGGAACATGAAGAGCATCGAGGAATCCACTTGACAATGGCTCATCCTCTTAAGTGCACTCCAGTTGCTCGATCCTTAAACCCTTTAATATCTTATCTGTAAAATCGATGTTTGAATCAAAGTTGGTGTCTGGACTAATAATAAGGACGATTGCGCTCTGTTGTTCTGTAACTTACTAGTTCATTCATCTTATTCAGGTTCCCGGTTTATTAGCTTTATATTTGGTTTACTGTGGTATGATTTTTTCTCTCGTTTATATTTGTTGAATTGTGTTAACCAATGGACTCCCGAAGCTTTGGTTTAGTTTCCCGATTAAGCATTTTAGGTTTGGTTTTCCTTAAGAAACCGTAAACACTGTTTATTGTGTTTTGTCTTGTTTAGGAATTAGAACGGTTGAATTTCAGATTTCGAGATTCAAATGCGATTATTGAAGGTGATGTCCAGAAAGCAAACAAATTTCGTCGGTGTAGGGTTTGGTTTGTAGAAGTTTTGTGTCAAAATGTATTTTTTTTTTTTTTTTTTTTTTACCAATTTCGAGTGACGGAGGAGGAAAATAAGATTTGGGCTTCGAAGTTCAGTGAACTAAGTGTGATTTTGGGAGAAAATGGAGTAAATTATCCCTGCAAGAAATCCATCGGTGAGTAAACTACTATGTTGATGAATCGCATTGTGTTAGTGATGATTGCATCTCTTGAGTCAATCAAGATTGATTATTTATTGAGATATGTTCGTCTTTTCTTTGCCTTTTTTTTGACTTTATATGGCTTCTCATCAAAATTACTTAAACATGTCTTTGTAACCAAATCGTTGCCAATATAACTACTTTCAGGTGCTAATGATTTTTCTCTGGAATTTCATTGACTCTTCAAACTTTGAAAATGGTTAGGGAATCCTCAAATTTGTGGGAGAAATATAATACAATCGTTGCAAAGAATCATATAGCAAGATTCTTTATTTCTCTACATATTTTGTAGTTTACACTTTACATAACCACACAGACTTACCTGGTTTAGGAAGAATATACTTCTTTTTGAGGTTTTGCTTCGCTGATTAGATTGTTTATCATGTTGTGTAGTAAACAGGTTTTCAAAGAGGAAAAAGAAGAAGGTTATGAGGAACATTACTTATACTGTGAGTCAATCTTGAATCCTTCTGTTTAGTTGCATTATTAGCTTGAGAGGTTATGAACTCTATATTTATTATTATTATCGCTTAGATCACGAGTGTCTCTTATCTGAGTTTATCTTATTTCAAAAACAAGGTTCTAGTTCTCCAATATTTCACCTTTTTTCCAAAGAAAAGCATTTTTTAAAACGGATCCCTGATTATGTTTCATACTTCTTCTTCACTTTGGAGCAACAATGGCAACACTTATCAGCGTTGACTTTCAGCACTGTTTCATGTACATAATCCTCCTATGCCTCTTCTCACTTCTCTGTTACTCTCTCTTCTTCAGGAAACCAAAGGGCACACGAGTTGGCTGTGATCTGCCTCCGAGCCCTCCGTCTCTTCCTATCATTGGTCATCTTCACCATCTCCTCTCTTCTCTAACTCACAAGTCTTTACAAAAACTCTCCTCCAAGTATGGACCTTTCCTCCATCTCCGGATCTTTAGTGTTCCCATCATCCTTGTCTCATCTGCTTCAGTGGCATATGAGATCTTTAAGGCCCACGATGTGAACGTCTCATCTCGTGGTGCTGCTGCGATCGATGAGTCCCTCTTGTTTGGATCTTCTAGCTTCATTTACGCTCCCTATGGAGATTACTGGAAGTTCATGAAGAAGATCTTCGCCACTAAGCTGCTCCGACCACAGGTGCTGGAGAATTCACGTGGTGTTCGTGCTGAAGAGTTAAAGCGGTTTTACAGGAGAATTCTCGATAAGGCGAGGAAGAATGAGAACATCGAGATCAGTAAGGAATCGGCGATGCTCATGAACAACATCTTATGCAGGATGAGCATGGGAAGGAGTTTTTCAGAGGAAAATGGTGAGGCAGAGAGAGTCAGGGGCCTGGTGGGTGAATCATATGCCTTGGTGAAGAAGATTTTCTTCGCAGCTACATTGCGCAGACTGCTTGAGAAGCTTCGGATCCCACTATTCAGGAAGGAGATAATGGGTGTGTCCGACAGATTTGATGAGCTGCTAGAGAGGATTATTGTGGAACACAAAGACAAACTTGAAAAGGAGCATCAAGTTATGGATATGATGGATGTGTTGTTGGCAGCTTATCGAGACAAAAACGCAGAGTATAAGATCACTAGGAATCATATCAAGTCGTTTTTTGTGGTAAATTTTCCTCATTTTACCGATTTCGTTTGAGTATCCATATGAAAATTACTTAAAAATGTTCCATGTCTTCGCCTGCAGGACCTTTTCGTTGGGGGCACTGATACCTCGGTCCAAACAACACAATGGACTATGGCTGAGATCATTAATAACCCTAACATTCTTCAGACACTGAGAAAAGAAATCGATTCAGTTGTAGGGAAATCAAGGTTGATTCACGAAACGGATATACCAAACCTTCCTTATTTGCAAGCAGTGGTTAAGGAAGGACTAAGATTGCATCCTCCAGGGCCCCTCTTGATAAGGACTTTTCAAGAAAGATGTGAGATGAAAGGGTTCTACATACCGGAGAAGACAACACTCGTTATCAACGCTTATGCTGTGATGAGAGATCCCGACTCTTGGGAAGATCCTGACGAGTTTAAGCCAGAGAGGTTTCTAAGTTATTCAAGATCAGGGCAAGAAGACGAGAAAGAGCAAACACTTAAGTACCTTTCTTTTGGTGGCGGAAGGAGAGGATGTCCTGGAGTAAATCTAGGTTATATATTTGTTGGAACTGCAATAGGAATGATGGTGCAGTGCTTTGACTGGAAAATCGAAGGAGATAAGGTCAACATGGAAGAGACTTATGGAGGAATGAACCTAACCATGGTTAACCCGCTTAAGTGCACTCCAGTTCCTCGAACCCAACCTTTTTCTTTTACTTCTAATCTCGAGATTCTTAGTTCCTGACACTCAGCTTGGGAACACATATGAAGTTTGTTTTCTTCTGTACTATACATATTCATCAAAGACGGTTAATTACATTTGGTGTCTTTATGATTTCCTGCCCTTTTCACAAAATTTACGTACCTTTGTTCTTTCGTTTTATATGTCGTTGATCAAATTCTCTAGGTTGATTGTTTCCCTATCCGAATCCATTTCGTCCCTAGAGCTGCTTGGTTCTAGTATCTGCTTTGTATTGTTTTCAGGCTAAAGTTAGTGTCAACAAAAGCTGGATTCCTCTGACGAGCTTGGTCGCTGCAAAAACGTTTTCAGGTGGCGTAGCTACTGAATTAGTGAATTCTCTCAGCCTTGCAAGCTCACAAGCCCCAAGCCAAGTATCCTTCAAATTCTTTATTCATTCATAATCTCACATGGTAAATTTCTATGTTCTTGTCAGTAGTTCAGACTTGTCTTTCTTTGACAGCTGTTCTCTTGGACCTTTTTTCTCTATTTTTAGGATCCGAAGAAAGTGATTGAAATCTATGTCCCACTTACTGTACTTGCAAACCATGTTATCTTTGCTTATACATGTCTTAGTATATTTGACGTGTCGCAAGATCTGAGTATATTAACAAAAACATTTCAATTATTAATAGGTAATCAAAGCATAACCATACATTAGATTTCCCTTATTGATAAGAGAGTATTATATGTGTCATTTGCCTCTTTTTCATTTGAGCATCACTGGCAGCAATGACCACCACTGAGTTTCAAAGCTGCTTCATCTTCCTCCTCTTATGTCTCTTCTCACTCGTCTGTTACTCTCTCTTTTTCAGGAAACCAAGCTCAAGACGGGACGCCCATGGCTGTGATCTGCCTCCGAGCCCTCCTTCTTTGCCAGTCATCGGCCATCTTCACCTTATCCTCTCTTCCCTTGTCCACAAGTCTTTTCAAAAGATCTCCTCCAACTACGGACCTCTCCTCCATCTCCGCATCTTCAACGTTCCCATAGTCCTCGTCTCCTCTGCGTCAGTGGCCTACGATATCTTCAGGGTGCATGACTTGAACGTCTCTTCTCGCGGCTCCCCTCCGTTTGAGGAGTCACTGTTGTTCGGATCTACCGGCTTCATTAGTGCTCCCTATGGAGATTATTTCAAGTTCATGAAGAAACACCTGGTCACAAAGCTCCTTGGACCACAGGCACTCGAGCGCTCACGCCTCATCCGGACAAATGAACTAGAACGGTTTTACATAAACCTGCTTGATAAGGCGACGAAGAAGGAGAGCGTTGAAATTGGTAAGGAAGCGATGAAGCTCAGTAACAACAGCATCTGCAAGATGATCATGGGGAGGAGTTGTTTAGAGGAAAAGGGTGAGGCAGAGAGAGTCAGGGGTTTGATTATCGAGTCGTTTTACTTGACGAAGAAATTTTTCTTGGCATTCACTTTGCGCGGGCTGCTCGAGAAGCTTGGAATCTCGCTGTTCAAAAAAGAAATAATGGGAGTTTCCCGCAGATTTGATGATTTGCTCGAAAGGTATCTTAGGGAACATGAAGAGAAACCAGATAATGAGCATCAAGATACGGACATGATTGATGCACTATTGGCAGCTTATCGAGACGAAAAGGCCGAGTATAAGATCACTAGGAACCAGATCAAGGCGTTTTTAGTGGTAAATGTTTCCATCATCAGTTTTGATTTATTATGATAAACCATACTTAAACACCATTGATCTTCCTTGACTAAGATAAGTTTTACAAATGCAGGATATTTTCATTGCGGGCACTGACATCTCGGCGCTAACAACGCAGGGAACAATGGCTGAGATCATTAACAACCCTAACATATTTGTGAGAATTAGAGAAGAAATCGATTCTGTTGTAGGGAAATCAAGGCTGATTCAAGAAACGGATCTACCAAAGCTCCCTTACTTGCAAGCGGTAGTCAAAGAAGGGCTTAGATTGCACCCGCCTACGCCTCTCATGGTAAGGGAGTTCCAAGAAGGGTGTAAGGTCAAAGGTTTCTACATACCAGCGAGCACAACCCTTGTTGTTAATGGTTATGCTGTGATGAGAGATCCAAATGTCTGGGAAGACCCTGAGGAGTTCAAGCCGGAGAGGTTTTTAGCTTCTTCAAGATTAATGCAAGAGGACGAGATAAGAGAGCAAGCCCTCAAGTACATCGCTTTCGGTAGTGGAAGGAGAGGCTGCCCAGGAGCAAATGTAGCTTATATCTTTGTAGGAACCGCGATTGGAATGATGGTGCAATGCTTTGACTGGAGAATCAATGGAGAAAAGGTTGACATGAAAGAGGCCATTGGAGGACTGAACCTGACCTTGGCTCATCCCCTTAAGTGCACTCCTGTTGCTCGATTCCCAAAACCTTTTTAAGTTCAAATTATTAAAACCGATGTTCCATGTTTGATGTTGGTGACTGGACTAGTGTTGTAAGATGGTTGAAGTAAAATAATAAGGAAGCTTGCTTTCTGTTGTTCTGTAACTACTGGTTTATTCATTCTCTATTCAGGTTTCCAGGCTTATCAGCTTATGTTTGGTTTCTTTTATCACCCGGATTGCTGTATGAACCAAAGCTACGTTGTTTTGTTTTTCATTTTTGTTTTCAAAATGAAATGGCATTAGAGCAAACAACCAAATCCTAGAATTGTTGAATTTTAAGCCCATCTCTTTCCAGATTTCCATCTCAAGAAGGGAAGGGACTAATAAGTAACCAATTTTAACACTACTTCTTTCTTAGTTTTTCCTTCATTTTCAGATTTACTTATCAACTAAAAGGAACAACTTCTTGCGACTTGCGAGAAAACCATTCAAAAAGACTGTCATTGCGTCATCAATCTCGAACTTGTCTATTCCTCACAACACACAATGAGTCATCTTTTTGTCACCTTCGACTATTTAATTATCAGTTTGATCACCAGTGTCAAACTTATTGATCTGAGCGTATATTATTGAGATCTCTATATTATTATTAATAAACAAAGTTCTAGTTGTCCACTATCTCAAATTCTTCAAAAGAGAAGCATTTTATAAAGCAATAAAACAAAGCATGGTGATGGTAGTTATACTTTCTATTAATGGACTGTTGATTATGTTTCATCTGCCTCTTCACTTAAAGAAACAATGGTAGTCATACTTCACATACGTTATACAGTATACTCTGAGATGTGTTAATACTCTGTTTTATCTTACCTTTTACACTTTGAGCAACAATTGCAGCAATGTTGACCGTTGACTCTCAACACTGTTTCAGTTTCATACTCCTCTGCTTCTTCTCACTCCTCTGTTACTCTCTCTTGTTCAAGAAACTAAAGGACTCACATGTTGGCCGTGATTTGCTTCAGAGCCCTCCATCTCTTCCGATCATAGGCCATCTTCATCATCTCCTCTCTTCTCTAGCACACAAATCTTTGCAGCAACTCTCATCCAAGTATGGACCTCTCCTACATCTCAGCATCTTCAACTTCCCTGTAGTCCTCGTCTCCTCGGCCTCTGTGGCTTACGAGATCTTCAAGGCTCATGACTTGAACATCTCGTCTCGCGACAATCCTCCAATCAATGAGTCCCTCTTGGTCGGTTCTTCTGTGTTCGTCGGCGCCCCCTATGGAGATTATTGGAAGTTCATGAAGAAGCTCTTGGTTACAAAGCTGCTGGGACCACAGGCACTCGAGCGGTCAAGAAGCATCCGTGCAGATGAGCTAGAGCGGTTTTACAGAAGCTTGCTCGATAAGGCGATGAAGAAGGAGAGTGTTGAGATTGGTAAGGAAGCAACGAAGCTAAGTATCAACAGCATATGCAGGATGAGCATGGGGAGGAGTTTTTCAGAAGAGAGTGGTGAGGCTGAGAGAGTTAGAGGTTTGGTTACCGAGTTAGATGGCTTGACGAAGAAGGTTTTGTTGGTAAACATATTGCGCTGGCCGCTTGAGAAGCTCAGAATCTCTCTGTTCAAAAAAGAGATAATGTATGTTTCGAACAGCTTTGATGAGCTGCTGGAGAGGATTATTGTGGAACGTGAAAAGAAACCGAATGAACATCAGGGTACATACTTGATGGACGTGTTGTTGGAAGCTTATGAAGACGAAAAAGCAGAGCATAAGATCACTAGGAACCATATCAAGTCGTTGTTCGTGGTAATCAAAATTTCTTCTCATTAAGTGTGGATTCATTAAGAATGGGGAAAAACAAAGTCTGACTAAGAAACGTTTGAAACTTGCAGGAGCTTTTACTTGGAGGCACTGATACCTCGGCGCAAACAATACAGTGGACAATGGCCGAGCTCATCAACAACCGTAACGTTCTTAAGAGATTGAGAGAAGAAATTGATTCGGTTGTAGGAGAAACAAGGTTGATTCAAGAAAAGGATCTACCAAAGCTACCTTATTTACAATCTGTAGTCAAAGAAGGGCTAAGATTGCACCCGCCATTGCCTCTCATGGTAAGGACGTTCCAAAGAAGTTGTGAGATGAAAGGGTTCTACATAGCGGAAAAGACAACACTTGTAGTTAATGCTTATGCTGTGATGAGAGATCCTACTACTTGGGAAGATCCTGATGAGTTTAAGCCAGAGAGGTTTCTAAGGCAAGAGGAGGAGAGAAGAGCACTGAAGCACATTGCTTTTGGAAGTGGAAGGAGAGGCTGTCCAGGATCAAACCTAGCTACTATTTTCATAGGAACTGCAATTGGAACAATGGTGCAGTGTTTTGACTTGAGCATCAAAGGAGACAAGGTCAAAATGGATGAGGTTGGAGGACTCAACTTGACCATGGCTCATCCCCTTGAGTGCATTCTTGTTCCTCGAACCCAACCTTTCATTTCTAACCAGCAGATTCCAAGTTTGTAATTTCCATGAATCCTAATTATTGTTTTTATTATTGTAATTCCAACCTTTCATGACCAAACGGTTCAAGTTTGGTTTTTATTTTATTTTCACGGTTTACAATACGAAACCGTAATTATTGTGGTCTACTGTTGGATTTGTCCTGAAATAAGAAAAAGTTAAAAGTGTCCTTGTCTTGTCGTCTCTTTCTCTCTTCAGTGTGAATCTTTTTTTGTGAGAAAATTGTTCTTGTATCCTCTGAGAGCAAAGAAACCCACCAGTTTCTCGTTTGCTTTCTTCCGGTAAAGTCGTTGATCGATTCATTATCGTTAATTCTTTTTTCTTCCGTTGGCCATCCTTGAAATTGGTAAATTTTCAGGTTTTATTGGTTCAATTCCGTATCGTTTCTTATGTCTGCTTTAATGTAGGCTGTTCTTCGTCAATGGGTTATCAGAAACTGCGAATTGAACTAGAAAGTTTTGGTCTTTTGTAAATTATTAGGAGCTTGTCAATTAGGGGCATATTAGTTTTCTCATGGATTTGCTTATTGATAGCTTCTGAAAGAGTATGATGTCTTCTTGGGATGCTGATTTCTCCATGAGTTATTGTTAAAGAAGTTATTTTATGCAATGTTACTCTCCATGAATTTCCCAATATTAGACCACTTGATAAAAGTTTGTTATCTTTCTTAGGCTTAAGCAGTATGGATCACATTTTCAATAAAACTTGTGATCCTCTTCTTCGAATGCACTTTCAGTCGTGATATTTGCAGCTTCTTAGCTCTCTGCCTGATTTCTTTGGACGAGTGTCTCCTTCTATAATCATGATAATTCTTTTATCTGCTACTGCTTTGAAAGCAGCTTAGGACTCTGGTCGAGATATAATCACAAGTGTCCAACGATAGTCAATTTATAGTTAAAATAAGACTTGATTCCCTTCTTTTTACGTTCTTCGAGAAGATATATTATATTTTAAGTAAAAAACTAAACAATATTATAGATCATACATCATGATCATATTCGCAGATTCTTGAGACAATAATACTCTGGTTTCATTTACCTTCCCACTTTGAGTAACAATGGCAGCAATCATCGGTGACTGCTTCATATTTATCCTCTTATGCCTCTTCTCACTCCTTTTCTACTATCTCATCTTCAGGAAACCTAAGAACTCACGGCTTGTCGCTTATGGCTGTGATCTGCCTCCGAGCCCTCCATCTCTTCCGATTATAGGCCATGTTCACCTTCTCCTCTCTTCCCTAGCTCATAAATCTTTACAGAAACTCTCATCCAAGTATGGACCTCTTCTCTATCTCCGCGTCTTCAACTTCCCTGTAGTCCTCGTCTCCTCGGCGTCTGTGGCCTACGAGATCTTTAAGGCTCATGACTTGAACATCTCATCTCGTGACAACCCTTCAATCGATGATTCCCTCTTGATTGGATCTTCTGTCTTTGGTAGTGCTCCTTATGGAGATTACTTTAAGTTCATGAAGAAGCTCCTGGTTACTAAGCTGCTTGGACCACAGGCACTTGAGCGGTCAAGAGGCATCCGTGCAGATGAGCTTGAGCGGTTTCACTCAAGCCTGCTTGATAAGGCGGTAAAGAAGGAGATCGTTGAGATTGGGAAGGAAGCAACGAAGCTTAGTAATAACAGCCTCTGGAGGATGAGCATTGGGAGAAGTTTTTCAGAGAAGAATGGTGAGGCTGAGAGAGTCAGGGGACTGGTTACTGAGTTAGATGGCTTGACAAAGAAGGTCTTGTTTGCAACTTTGCTGCACAGGCCCCTTGAGAAGCTTGGAATCTCTCTGTTCAAAAAGGAGATCATGTGTGTTTCTGACAGCTTCGATGAGGTCCTTGAGAGGGTTCTTGTGGAACATGAACAGAAACTGGACGATCATCAAGATAGGGACATGATGGACGTGTTGTTGGCAGCTTATGGAGATGAAAACGCAGAGCATAAAATCAGCAGGAACCACATCAAAGCATTTTTCGTGGTAAATGTTCCTCTCATTAAGCTGAATTTATTTGAGGATCAAAAGTGCTCTTACTAAGAAACGTTTTGTAACTGCAGGAGCTTTTCTTTGCGGGTACTGATACCTCGGCGCAATCAATACAGTGGACAATGGCAGAGATCATTAACAACCCCAACATTCTTAAAAGATTGAGAGAAGAAATCGATTCTGTGGTAGGGAAAACAAGGTTGATTCAAGAAACTGATCTACCAAAGCTCCCCTATTTGCAAGCTGTGGTTAAGGAAGGACTTAGATTGCACCCGCCATTGCCTCTCTTTGTAAGGACGTTCCAAGAAGGGTGTAAGATTGGAGGTTTCTATGTACCAGAAAAGACAACACTTATTGGTAATGCTTATGTTATGATGAGAGATCCGAGTGTCTGGGAAGACCCTGAGGAGTTTAAACCTGAGAGGTTTCTATCTTCTTCAAGATCAACGCAAGAAGAGGAAAGAAGAGAGCAAGCACTTAAGTACATTCCTTTCGGTAGTGGACGGAGAGGCTGTCCTGGATCAAGTCTGGGTTATATCTTTGTTGGCACCGCAGTTGGAATGATGGTGCAATGCTTTGACTGGAGTATCAAAGGAGACAAGGTCCAAATGGATGAGGCTGGAGGACTAAACTTGAGTATGGCTCATTCCCTGAAGTGCACTCCTGTTCCTCGAAACCGGCCTTTACTTGCTGATCAGTAGATGCCAAGTTTGTAATTTTCAGATGTCACTGAACTCGCAAACATAGAAAAGTGCTGAATTCAGATGTTTACTACTGGTATGTTTTAATTCCGTTTACTGTATGAATATAAATAAAATAGAAAATTGTCCCACTATTTCTGGCCTGTTTCTCTTTACAGTTCCCTGAGTCCTTTTACCGTAGGATTGGTATCAAATCAAAGAAATAATCAGCTCTCAAATTTGATCTTTGGCTATTATCGTTGATTGGTTCATATAATCTGATTTCATCTTCCGTTTCCTTCTTCTGGTTGGTTCAGTTTTCTGTTTTCTTTCACTCTTAAGCTCATCTTGAAATTGGTGAGTGTTTGATGTTTTTCTAATCTGATTCAATTTGGTGACATAGAGCTATTCAGTTCTATAGTCTTTCCTGATTCAAACGTCCCCGGGGGAGTTATATCTTTTAGCAAAAAAAATATCTGTGTAGAACGTGCTTTGATCATTGTGTGTTACATGTACAAATCATCAATTATAGAGGAGAATATACTCTGTTTGTCCCAGCTCTTAACATTGCGCAACAATGATCATCGTTGACTCTCAAAACGACTTCACCTTTTGTACCCTATGCGTTTTCACTCCCCTGTTGCTCCTTCTTCAAGAAGTCAAAGGATCAAGTGACTAAAGCACTGTAAGTTCTCAGAAAATGTGTCTCTTCTTTATGTGTGTATTAGACTAGAAAATGATTCGTCTATGGTAGTTATTGAGTCTTTATATGCATTAGACTAGTTTTTGTAATAATAAGAGCTTGTTTAAATTGGTGTTTTTTTTTGTTTTTTTTTTTGGTAAGAAGCTTGTTTTGATTGTTGATTAGGTGAAGATTTGCTAACTTACAAGTTGTATCAGTAATAATAATATATATCGACTTGTTTAACAATTGATTCATCTTTGTATTCTCAGGTGGCAGATTCTTTGTGTCTTGCTATTTATGTATACCTTTCTATATTATTATTTAAGTCATAAGCTCTTATGATGCATGTGAAACCTTAGTTGTCACTTTGGAATTGGGGGTGCAGACAAGACTTGTTTTTAAAGTTAATAAGTAGATGATAACGAGTCTCGCAGAACTTGTGATTGTTTAATAATAAGTAGAAGTATAGAAAATCAGATACCTTCCATTATTCCAGATAGTAAACAAATTCTTTCACTTTGAGCAACAATGGAGGCAGTGATCAGCTTTGACTTTCAGAACTGCTTCATCTTCATCCTCATATTTCTCTTAACGTTCCTATGCTTCTTTTTCTTCTTCAAGAAACCAAAGGATTCACGAGTTAACTTCGATTTGCCTCCGAGCCCTCCTTCTCTACCAATCATTGGTCATGTTCACCTTCTCCTCTCTACTCTAACCCACAAGTCATTACAGAAACTCTCCTCCAGGTATGGACCTCTCCTCTATCTCCGGATTTTTAATGTCCCCATCATCCTCGTTTCCTCGGCCTCAGTGGCCTACGAGATCTTCAGGACACAAGACGTGAACATCTCCTCTCGCGGTGTCACCGCGGTTGATGAGTCCCTCGTGTTTGGATCTTCCAGTTTCGTCACTGCTCCTTACGGAGATTACTGGAAGTTCATGAAGAAGCTTACTGTCATGAAGCTTCTCGGACCGCAGGCACAAGAGCAGTCACGAGACATCCGTGCAGATGACATAAAGCGGTTTTGCAGGAATCTGCTCGATAAAGCAAGGAAGAAGGAGAGCGTTGAGATTGGTAAAGAAGCAATGAATCTCATGAACAACATTTTGTGCAAGATGAGCATGGGAAGGAGTTTTTCAGAGGAGAATGGTGAGACAGAGAAACTAAGGGGATTAGTTACCGAGTCGATTGGCTTGATGAAAAAGATGTTCTTGGCAGTTTTGTTGCGCAGACAGCTTCAGAAACTTGGAATCTCACTATTCAAGAAGGATATCATGGGCGTTTCCAACAAATTTGATGTGCTGCTAGAGAAAGTTCTTGTGGAACATAGAGAGAAACCGGAGAAGGATCAAGGTACGGTTATGTTGGACGTGTTGTTGGCAGCTTATGGAGACGAAAATGCAGAGTACAAGATCACTAAGAATCACATCAAGGCTTTTTTCGTGGTAAATGTTCCTCTCATATTATGTGAATTTTTGTCGAGAAATGATATAGAGTTGTATGACATATAATTGTTTGTTCAATCATAGGACCTTTTCATTGGAGCCACTGATACCTCTGTGCAAACAATACAGTGGACAATGGCCGAGATCATGAACAATACTCACATTCTTGAGAGAATGAGAGAAGAAATTGATTCTGTCGTAGGGAAATCAAGGTTGATTCAAGAAACGGATTTACCGAACCTCCCTTACTTGCACGCTGTCATTAAGGAAGCACTAAGACTGCACCCACCGGGGCCTCTCTTGCCAAGGGAATTTCAACAAGGGTGTAAGATCGGAGGGTTCTACATACCGGAGAAGACAACACTTTTGATTAATGCCTATGTTGTGATGAGAGATCCGAATGTCTGGGAAGACCCTGAGGAGTTTAAACCAGAGAGATTTCTAGCTTCTTCAAGGTCAGGGCAAGAGGACGAGAGAAGAGAGCAAGCTCTTAAGTTTCTTCCTTTCGGCAGTGGAAGGAGAGGATGTCCTGGATCAAATCTAGCTTATATGATTGTAGGAAGTGCAATAGGAATGATGGTGCAGTGCTTTGACTGGAGAATCGAAGGAGAGAAGGTCAACATGAAAGAGGCTGTTAAAGGGACCATCCTTACCATGGCTCATCCTCTTAAGTTAACTCCTGTCACTCGACAACCACCCTTGACTTGGATATGACACTGAATTTGCAGACAATAAAAATAGATTTCTCTCTATTTTTTGTTTATGGGTTTCCCGGTATTAGTCTGGTTTGGCATTTGTAGAGGAGGATGTTGGGGCAATGATGTTGATCTTGTTTCTCGAACAGACCCTCTGTCGTTTTTACATTTAAATGGTTAAATTATTTTGTAATTCAGACTTGAGTGCACTTCCCAATAGACTTGCTAATTGAGCGTTTCTATCTTGTGTCACATATGTCATATGTCAGAGACTTTAAAACATTACATCTGTTGTTGTAAAATCTGTTTTTTTTTATCTTCACATGCACATTTCTTAGTTACAAGACTCATTAAGATCCACGTGTGGAACCTTAGGTGTCGGTACGTGGGGAATTTTTTGATTTTTGAAGATTCTTTTTCACTTACTGAATGATTATTATGATCACGAATGTCAAGGAACAGTTTTGACCCGAAACGTTTCTTGTTGAAAAAATAGTTATATACTTTCTTCTTTCCATTTTTTCATAGATTATTGATAAGAGGATACTCTGTTTCATCTGCCTCATTAGTTTGAGCAACAATGGCAGCAATGTTGACTGTTGAGTTTCAAAACTGCTTGATCTTTATCCTCCTCTGCATCCTTTTACTCCTATGTTACCCTCTCTTTTTCAAGAAACCAAAGGTCTCACAAGATGGATTTGGTTTGCCTCCAAGCCCTCTATCTCTGCCAATCATTGGTCATCTTCACCTGCTTTTCTCTAATCTAACTCACAAGTCCTTACAGAAACTCTCCTCCAAGTATGGACCTCTCCTCTATCTCCGCATCTTCAATGTCCCGATAATCTTTGTTTCCTCGGCCTCAGTGGCATATGAGATCTTCAGGGGACATGATGTGAACATCTCTTTTCGAGGGAACCCTCCTATCGAGGAGTCCCTTTTGGTCGGATCTTTTGGATTTTTCACCGCTCCTTATGGAGACTATTGGAAATTCATGAAGAAGGTCATGGTCACGAAACTGCTCGGACCGCAGGCACTACAAAGGTCTCGAGGCATCCGTGCAGATGCGCTAGAACGGTTTTACATGAACCTGCTTGATAAGGCGATGAAGAAGGAAAGTGTTGAGATTGGTAAGGAAACAATGAAGCTCATTTACGACAGCATCTGCAAGATGATTATGGGGAGGAATTTTTCTGAGGAGAATGGTGAGGCGGAGAGAGTCAGAGGCTTGGTGACCGAATCGACTGCCTTGACGAAGAAGATTTTTATGGCAAACGTGTTGCACAAGCCCCTTAAGAAGCTCGGAATCTCATTGTTCAAAAAGGAGATAATGGATGTTTCCAACAGTTTCGATGAACTGCTAGAAAGATTTCTTGTGGAACACGAAGAGAAACTTAACGAAGATCAAGATATGGACATGATGGGCGTGTTGTTGGCAGCTTGCCGAGACAAAAATGCAGAGTGTAAAATCACTAGGAACCACATTAAGTCGTTGTTCGTGGTAATTGTGTCTTTTAGTAGGCAGATTCGTCCATAATCCAAAATATATTGTCCTGTCTAAGAAACTTTTTCCAACTGCAGGATCTTGTTGTTGCAGGCACCGACACTTCGAGACATGCAACACAGTGGACAATGGCAGAGATAATTAACAAGCCTAAGGTTCTTGAAAAGGTAAGAGAAGAAATTTATTCAGTTGTAGGAAGAACAAGGTTGGTTCAAGAAACAGATTTACCGAGCCTACCTTATTTGCAAGCTACTGTCAAGGAAGGACTGAGATTGCACCCTCCCGGGCCTCTCTTTGCAAGGACAGCCCGAGAAGGGTTTAGTGTCGGAGGATTTTATGTACCAGAGAACACACCACTTGTTGTTAATGCTTATGCTATGATGAGAGATCCTGGTTCTTGGGAAGATCCCAATGAGTTTAAGCCAGAGAGGTTTCTAGGTTCAGGAAAAGAAGACGAGAGAGAGCACGGACTTAAGTACATTCCTTTTGGTAGCGGAAGGAGAGGCTGTCCTGGAATAAATCTAGCTTACATTCTTGTTGGAACCGCGATTGGAGTGATGGTACAGTGCTTTGACTGGAAAATCAAAGGAAATAAGGTTAACATGGAAGAAGCTCGTGGATCACTGGTATTAACCATGGCTCATCCACTTAAGTGCATTCCGGTTGCTCGAACCCAGATTCCCAGTTGCTAACACTAAGCTCGGGAAACGTAAACCAAGTAGTTTGCTTTCTTCTGTTAGTCATGTTTATCGTATCTTTTAATCTGCAGAGTCCGATTTGGTGACTTATTGTTATCTGGAAGATGGGAATTTGCTTTCCTATGATGTGTTCAACTTCATTTGTTATGTTTGAAAGTCTCACACTTTCAAATAAAATAGCAGTAGAAAATGACATGACACGATTTGGGACTAATCAATAAAAGTCTCCTAATTGTATCATTTATCACCAAATCATGAACAGTTTGAAAATAATTATTAAATTGTTCATGATGACTAACCTACATTTAAATAGTAATCAACAACAACATTAAACTTTTTTGAGAATTTTTCTATAATTGTTTTTTCTTGAACTGCATCAACTATTATCTCTCACCTAATAACAATAATTGTTTTTAAAAAATACAGAAGAAAAAATCCTATAACGGTCGTGTGAAGTAGATCCGAATCCAATGATCAATTTGAAACTTTGAATAGAAAGAAAGACAAAAGGAAAGGCAAACGAATTTTATAATTACTCTTTTTCCCTCTCTTTCAAATTTTGAATCTTTCGTCGTCTCCCATTTTCTCGATCTCGCAAGCTGTGTCATTTGAGAAGCCATGGCAGACAATCGCATCGCCGGAAGCTTACCGACTTCCTCCAAATGGAGTTTTCTTCCCAAATCCGTATCCTCACACTTCAAACCAAGCTCAAACCCTCGATCTTCCAATCCCGACATCGAAAACGCTCCTCCTCAAAATCCAAACATCCATAATCCGCGAAATCAATCTGTTTCTAGTAAATCAACGGCTTACAAGAATCAGATGGATTCTCCCAATTGCCGAAGCCAAGTTTCAGCTTCTCGGGTACTTGAAAGATCCTACTCTTAAAATTTTCCCATTACTCTCATTTGACTGAATTGTGATGTGAAATTCATCTTTTTTGTTTGGCGAATTAAATATCAGCCAAGGGCAATATCGGCATTGAAAACTCGAAATGAAGTAGAAG